>NC_041392.1:275669910-275723026 GCF_002162155.2 Triticum dicoccoides | reverse complement strand
GGGTTCGATCGGCTTCAGTTAGCAGCAGTTGCAAAGGAATCACTAGGGTTCAGTTAACAGCAAGGTATTGATCGCTCGGGTTCAATAACGTAGCTAGTGCAATCGCTCGGGTTCAGTTATAGCCCAACGCCTCGCACACACACACACACACACACACACACACACACACACACACACACACACACACACGTACGTGTACGAGAGAAACGCGCATCGCTCGGCCCCCGACCACCCACCGTAACTGGAAACTCCCCGATATTTTCCTCGCCCTCGCTTCTACCATGGTTTTTTTGTCATGGATGGCCCAAAGAATGTCATGCAGATGCGTCTCCAACCCACACAGGATGAAAAGCCCATTTTCTGTCATGATTTTTTGTCATGGAAGTAGGAGCCCACCACATCTATGATGATACCGGGTTTTGTCACAATTATCGTCATAGAAGTGTCATAAGCATAACAGAAAAATAATTCTTTCGGCCCAAAATGTCACGGATGTGTCTTTTTTTTGTAGTGCTACCCACCACATAAGCAAAATTCTTCTCATTCATAGTAGTGGGAGAAAACTCAACAAAATAACTATCATGTGAAGCATAATCCAATTGAAAATTAAAATCATGATGACAAATTTCATGGTTATCATTATTCTTTATATCGTGCATGTCATCACAATAATAATCATAGATAGCAACTTTGTTCTCATAATCAATTGGAACCTCTTCTGAAATAGTGGATTCATCACTAAATAAAGTCATGACCTCTCCAAAACCACATTCATAAATATAATCATCATAAATAGGAGGCGTGCTTTCATCATAATAAATTTGCTCATCAAAATTTGGGGGACAAAAAATATCATCCTCATCACACATAGCATCCACAAGCTTATGGCTTTGCATATCATTAGCATCATGGGTATTCAAAGAATTCATACTAACAGCATTGCAATCATGCTCATCATACAAAGATTTTATGCCAAACATTTTAATGCATTCTTCTTCTAACACTTTGGCACAATTATCGGTATCATTATTGTCACGAAAGACATTAAAAAGATGAAGCATATCAGGCAACCTCAATTCCATTTTTGTAATTTTCTTCTATAGACTAAACTAGTGATAAAACAAGAAACTAAAATATTCTATTGCAAGACCTAAAGATATACCTTCAAGCACTAACCTCCCCGGCAATGGTGCCAGAAAAGATCTTGATGTCTACTACACAACCTCCTTCTTGTAGACTTGTGTTGGGCCTCCAAGAGCAGAGTTTTGTAGGACAATAGCAAATTTCTCTCAAGTGGATGACCTAAGGTTTATCAATCCATGGGAGCTGTACGATGAAGATGGTCTCTCTCAAATAACCCTGCAACCATAACAAAGAGTCTCTTGTGTTGCCAACACACCCAATACACTGGTAAATTGTATAGGTGCACTAGTTCGGTGAAGAGATGGTGATACAAGTGCAATATGGATGGTAGATATAGGTTTCTGTAATCTGAAAATATAAAAACAGCAAGGTAACTAGTAACAAAAGTGAGCGAAAATGGTATTGCAATGCTTGGAAACAAGGCCTAGTGTTCATACTTTCACTAGTGCAAGTTCTCTCAACAATGATAACATAATTAGATCATATAACAATCCCTCAACATGCAACAAAGAGTCACTCCAAAGTCACTAATAGCAGAGAACAAATGAATAGATTATTGTAGGGTATGAAACCACCTCAAAGTTACTCTTTCTGATCGATCTATTGGGCTATTCCTATAAGTGTCACAAACAGCCCTAGAGTTTGTACTAAAATAACACCTTAAGATACACATCAACCAAAACCCTAATGTCACCTAGATACTCCAATGTCACCACAAGTATCTGGGGTTTTGATTATACGATATGCATCACACAATCTCAGATTCATCTATTCAAACCAACACAAAGAACTTCGAAGAGTGCCCCAAAGTTTCTACCGGAGAGTCAAGACGAAAACATGTGCCAACCCATATGCATAAGTTCACAAGGTCACTGAACCCGCAAGTTGATCACCAAAACATACATCAAGTAGATCACGTGAACATCCCATTGTCACCATAGATAAGCACATGCAAGACATACATCAAGTGTTCTAAAATCCTTAAAGACTCAATCTGATAAGGTAACTTCAAAGGGAAAACTCAATCCATTACAAGAAGGTAGAGGGGGAGAAACATCATCAGATCCAACTATAATAGCAGAGCTCGCGGTACATGAAGATTGTGCCAAATCAGGAACACGAGAGAGAGAGAGAGAGAGAGAGATCAAACACATAGCTACTGCTACATACCCTCAGCCCCGAGGGTGAACTACTCCCTCCTTGTCATGGAGAGTGTTGGGATGATGAAGATGGCCACCAGTGATGGTTTCCCTCTCCGGCAGCGGAACTCCTAATCTAGGTTATGTTCTGGTGGTTTGGGGATATATAAGAGGTGTTGGCATCGAGAACAGGTCAGGGGAGTTCACGAGGGTCCCACAAGGTCGGACGGCACGCCCTAGGGTGGTGGGGCGCCCTCCAACCTTGTGGAGGCCTCGGGACTCCTCTAGTGCGTCTCCGGTACTCTGTGGGCTTCTTTTGGTCCAAAAACAATCGTCGTGAGGTTTGAGGTCAATTGGACTCCGTTTGATATTCCTTTCCTACGAAACTCAAAAACAAGGAAAACAGAAACTGGCACTGGGCTATAGGTTAATAGGTTAGTCCCAAAAATCATATAAAATAGCATATAAATGCATATAAAACATCCAAGATAGATAATATAATAGCATGGAACAATCAAAAATTATAGATACATTGGAGACATATCATGTATTTTTGGTTTTAATATATGATATAAAATAGACCAGGGGGCATAGTTTTCACTAGAGGATTCTCTCGAGAAAATAGCATACGGTGGGTAAACAAATTACTGTTGGGCAATTGACAGAAAAGCAAATAATTATGACGATATCCAAGGCAATGATCATGTATATATGCATCATTTCCAAGATTAGTAGACCAAAACGATTCTGCATCTAATACTATTACTCCACACATCGACCACTATCTAGCATGCACCTAGTGTATAAAGTTCATGAAAGAACGGAGTAATGCCTTATGCAAGATGACATGATGTAGACAAGATAAACTCACGTATGAATAAATCCCATCTTGTTACCCTTCATAGCAACAATACATGCGTGTCATGTCTCTTTCTGTCACTAAGATTGAGCACCCCAAGATCAAACCCATCACAAAGCACCTCTTCCCATGGCAGGAAAAATCAATCTAGTTGGCCAAACTAGACCAATAAATCGGAGAAGAAATAAGAGGCTATAATAATCGTGCATAAAAGAGTTCAGAGAAAATTCAAATAATATTCATGGATAGATCTGATCATACACTCACAATTCGTCGGATCCCAACAAACACACCACAAAAAGTCATTACATCAAATAGATCTCCAAGAACATCGAGGAGAACATTGTATTGAAGATAAAAAGAGAGAAGAAGCCATCTAGCTACTAACAGTGGACCCATAGGTTCGTGGTAAACTACTCATGCATGATCGGAGGGGTAGCAAGGATGATGAAGAACCCCTCCGTGATCGTTTCCCCCTCCGGCAGAGTGCTGAAAAAGGCCTCTAGATTGGATCTCGTGGTTCTGGAACTTGCGGAGGCGGAAAAAGTATTTCATGGACTCCCCTGTAGGTTTTGGGATTTTAGAGTATTTATATAGGCAGAGGTAGGTCAACAGAGGCCTATGGGCCCCACTACCCCCTAGGGCACCTAGAGGCCCCTGGCGCGCCCTGGTGCTTAGTGGTCCACTGCTCCATCTTCTCGTGGCCACAGAAGCTTCCAACATCTCTTATTGCTAGAAAAAAATCTCCAAAAGATTTCGTGGCATTTGGAATTTCTTTGGTACTGATATTCTACAAAGTCAAAAACAAGCAAAAAATAGCAACTAGCATTGGGCACTAATTTAATAGGTTAGCCGCAAAAAATGATATAAAGTTGTTTATAAATGTATATAAACCATCCAAGATTGAAAATATAATAGCATGGAACAATAAAAAATTATAGATATGTTGGAGACGTATCAGCATCCCCAAGCTTAATTCTTGCTCGTCCTCGAGTAGGTAAATGATAAAAACAGAATTTTTGATGTGGAATGCTACCTAACATATTCATCATATATTCTTTTCTTTGTAGCCTGGATATTTGGACTTGGATGACTCAAAGCAATAGTCTATAATTTGACATGAAGACATCAATATTCAAGCATATCAATAAGAAACTATGTCCTTCAAAATATCATGCTAAAGGAAGTTATCCCTAGCCCATTATGCTCAATCAATTGATCCATTCATGAAACACACTCAAATATTAACTACATCCAATACACAAGTATGACAATAGTGTTCCCTAGTTGGTGTTGTGTAAGAGAAGATGGAGACTCAAAATAAAAATTTGCATAAAGGGTAAATATATAGGCCCTTCGCAGAGGGAAGCATAGATTTGTAGAGGTGCCAGAGCTCATAGCTTAAATTGAGAGATAAAATTGTTTTGAGAGGCCTGCTTTTCCTGTCAATGAAAACGATCGAGAACTCCTAATATCTTCCATGCTAGACAAATTATAGGTAGTTCCCAAACAAAAGGTAAAGTTTATTTCTTTTCCACCATTCTTTCACAATCCATGCCTAGCTATATCCACAGGTGCCTTCCATACCAACACTTTCCAAGGAATTTATTATCATACTATTTTTTTTATTTCAGGATTAGGTATCCCTATTACCTGCCACACTCTCGTGCAATGACAAGTGAATACACACTCATCGTGAGAATAAAATACCTATCATGGAAAATATTGGGCACCCTTGCCGCTTCATGAGCGATACAGGCACATAAAATGGAAATTCATTTTGAAAATTAGAGTTGGCACATACAAATTTACTTGGAATAGCATGGAAATACCGCATATAGGTAGGTATGGTGGACTCATTTGGCACAACTTTGGGTTTAAGGAATTGGATGCACAAGCAGTATTCCCACTTAGTACAAGTGAAGGCTAGCAAATAGATTGAGAAGCAACCAACCAAAAACCGAAAACGGTCATAAACGTGCATTGAACATAATTAACACTCAGTAATGCACCACAAGCAGGATATAATCTCATTGCATAACTATTGACTTTATGTGCACGCATAGAGAATCACAAACCTTAACACCAATATTCTTACTAAAGCATGATTACTCACCAACATGACTCACATGTCGCTATCTCCATATCGCAAAACTATTACAAGGAATCAAGTTTGTAATATCCAATGATCTTCATGAAAGTTCTTATTATATCCCCCGTGGATATCTATCACTTTGGGACCAAATTCATATTTCGTGCAAATTACCATTAGTATTTTTAACTCTCAAAAAGATCTATGTGAAGCATGAGAGCATAAATATTTCTACAAAAAATTCAACTCTCAAAATAATATAAGTGAAGCATGAGATCATATTTCTTCAAAATTTACTAACTCACAAAATAATATAAGCGAATCAAGAGAGTTTATTTATTTAAAATATAACCACGCCATGCTCAAAAAGATATAAGTGAAGTAATAGAGCAACTGCCTAGCTCAAAAGATTTAAGTGAAGCACATAGAGTATTCTAGCAAATCATGATATGCGTGTGCCTCTCTCAAACAAGTGTGTTCAGTAGGGATTATTGTGACAATGTAAAAAGAAAAACAAATAAAAGACTCATATAATACAAGATGCTCCAAGCAAAACTCATGATATGTGATGAATAAAAATATAGCTTCAAGTAAAATTATCGATGGTCGTTAGAAGAAAGAGGGGATGCCTTCCGAGGCATCACCAAGCTTAGTTGCTTGGGAGTCCTTGAATATTACCTTGGGGTGCCCCGGGCATCCCCAAGATTAGGCTCTTGACACTCCTTATTCATTCATCCATCGTGATCTCACCCAAAACTTGAAAACTTCAATCACACAAAACTTAACAAAACCATTGTGAGATCCGTTAGTATAATAAAGCAAATCACCACTTTAAGTATTGTTGCAAACCCATTCATATTTTGTTATTGCATTATACCTACTGTATTCTAACTTTGCCATGGCTTATACCTCCCGATACAATCCATAGGTTCATCAAAATAAGCACACAATGCAATGAAAACAGAATCTGACAAAAACAGAATGGTCTATAGTAATTTGAACTTTGGCCATACTTCTGTAACTCCAAAAATTCTAAAAAATTAGGAAAACATGGGAAATTTGTATATAAATCATTTGTAAAAAATATCGCGCTCCAACATATTTTAACAATTCTGCTACTAGACGCAAAAGTTTTTGTTAATGCACAGAATCAAATCAACTATGGGAAACACTTGTATACAGACGTCTGATGTGTAGTATTCTTCAGACCGATCATCGGTCGTCGATTTATCTTTGATCTGTCGGCCAAGAGAACCAATCAAAATCATGCGTCAATGTTTTTCTAAACTTTTCAATCTTCACGCCTATGATCCCGTGGTATCTGCTTATCCCGAATCAATTGCTCCGAACCAAACCAACCCCATCTCGGCGTCTTGCTCGCCGTTCCCCTTGCTGCTCCAGCTCTCCCCAAGCCATGCCGCTCTACAGCCTCCGCTCCACTGAGTTGTTGTGCCATCCCATTCGGCGGCCGCCCGGAGACTGGTGCACGACCTGCCAGCTGATGACCTTGCAACTCCCCGCCGTGCTTATCTCCACCACGAACAAGCACTGCTCCACTTGCAGTCGTGGCCTACGGTCCACCTCATCGAAGTTCCATCGCTGTTCGGGAACGAAACCATCACGACTTAACAGATGGACTACCACAGGATTCGCCTACCCTGTCCAACGACTCCAACCTGACCTTGGGTTTGAATCACCGTTCTTGATATTGTATAATTCCTGCATATTTAGTTTTTCTTTTCATAATTGTGTTATGAGATTTGTGTGATCTCACCATGTGAATACTTTGGTTTATTCCATGTCCGTGGGCGTGAAATTAAAACACTATGTATTTGATCAGTAATTTTCTCTGAAATAGGTATGTGTATCGTGCAGATATGTCTCCCCATGTGGTCAATACTAGTTTTTGTTCCAATTCCAAATCTTCATGCTTCCTACATATAAAACTTGTGTGTCCACATTGTGTTTAGTATTGCTTCGTCTCCATGCCTCTTGCCTATGGCCGCCATGTTTCTTTTAATCGAAAACTAAATCATGCTTCCCTAAATTTCTCATATACTAGGGACAAGATGAGGGCTGCCCCCTTCACTGTCTTAATTTGAACCACTATGCATAAATCTTTTGTATCCCCATTTAAAAAAATGGCTCCACTATGTAGAAATTATGTTGAGATTGTATGAATATGATGCATCCAATTGTCACGAGTCATTTGTTGCACTTCTTCACGGTGCACAATTTGCTTCATATGCACCATAGTTATGCATCTTCACTGTGTATAGTTTGCTTCATGGGCTTCACAATTGTGCTTCTAGTTTGTGTTTAGTTTTCTACATTTCCATGCTTCGTACTGTTTTGTAGGCGTCGTGTTTGAATCCTAAATTTCTAATCAAACTACTGATGCTTCGTACATTTCCGCAGAGCTAACAAGAGCACGAAATCATGATTTGTCGATGGTGAGCATGTTACGTCCATCGATTATCGGCACCGCGTGCGACGTCAGATCAAGAATCTCAGTACCCAATGTTCTCACATAGTTTCAGAAGCAAACTAGCAAGGCACACACTCAGTTGCCAAAGGTCAAGGGCATTGTCCCCTCGATGTCGCCAACCTTGCTGCTCCTCACCAAACTCTTGTGGCTTGTGATGTCAACCACCACAGATTTTATTAAGGGATAAATGGAGGTCATCGAGGCCATGTTGGACACGGTGGATGGATTAGGGAGGGACTGGGACAGGACTGTAGCGGTAGTGCGACATAGTAGGCAATAAGTGTACATGCAATGTACAAAGAAATTGAATTGCCTGTAAGCCAAAAATCTGTAATCATGACACATATGGATCCTACGAGCTGAAAAATAAAGCAAGCATACTACACGACGCTGCTTTGGAGTGAAAACTGACTATGTATTATGAAGAATGGTTTGCAGTGTCCGAAGCATGATTTTCATATGCCACACTTCTATTTTTGGAACCACCTGCCTTATATGCTTAGCATGTGTTATGTGTACGCATGATATTGCTTATTTTTAATAGAAAGGAGACCTTATTAGGTTAGAGAAATTCTCTAATCATTTGAATTTTGTTCAATTAGGTAGAAAACTAATTTAGATTCACTGTAGCAAGTTTAATTCATACTGGAAGCAAATTCATTGGTTAATGGAAGCATGTTTATTTCCGCATTATATTGGACGAAATTGTAAGCAGTCAGGAACTCATGGAAGCAAATATAACTAATAAAGGAATCAAGATCTGCTCATAAGGAAAGAAATAGCCTGATGTGAAAGAAAGAACAAAGAATCGCGTTATTTATAGAAGTAATTGCTACCCTGATTTACAGAACTAAAAACAAACTAGGGAAGCACTTATCACTACTTCCTATCTTCCTACCTCCTCCCTTGATTTATGGTGAACCATGCACCCAAGAAGCAATGTTTATGGGGAAGAAACAAATGAAGAGAAAAGCGAGGGTGGAGGGCAGGAAGCAATGTTGATGGAGGAAGGAATGGCTGGAGAGAGGCCTGAGAGTTGGCGGGGGCATGCTTTGCAGGTGCAGCAGCAACAAATTAGCGATCGAAAGCAATCAATCCATCGTGTGGCTTAATTACCAAATCGAACATACCTCCTGCTTCCGATCTGACAGCCCCCGACTGGTCTGATAGATGCAATCTATCAGTAGTCTGATGCCTAGTGTTGCCCATCAACTATCACCCAAATCATCCCAAAGGCTTTACTTGGCACAAAGACTAATTAAAACACTAAAACACAATCATAACCGTAGCATAATTGTGTGCACACAAAGGAACAAAAAATAACTATTGGGTTATCTCCAACAAGCTCTTTCTTTATAGCCATTAAGATAGGCTTTGAGATTTCAATGATGCTCACATAAAAGATAAGAATTGAAGCGCAAAGAGAGCATCATAAAACATGTACATATTTAAGTATAATTTAGTTCCTATGCATAGGAACTTTATATGCAAAAAAATTATCAAGACAAGAAATATCTAGCATATGCAAAGAAGAGGAATAAAACATTGACAATCTCAACATAACGAGAGAAAATTTAATAACATGAAAATTTTTGCAACCATATTTTCCTCTCATAATAATTACATGTAAGATCATAATAAAATTCAATAATATAGCTATCATATAAAAAATTATCTTCACGATCCACATGTATAAAAGTTTTATAGTCTTCCAAGATAGTGGGATTGTCATCAACTAAAGTCATGACCTCTCCAAACCCACTTTCATCAAAAAATTCATAAGATTGAACACACTCCAAATATGTGGGATTATTTTTACCTCAAGTTCACGCTCTTCCAAACCCACTTTCAATATTATTTCAAACATTATTATCAATATCATATTCATCATGAGGCTTAAATAAATTTTCAAGATCATAAGAAGCATCACCCCAATCATGATCATTGCAATAAGTAGTGGACATAACAAAATCATCATCCCCAAGCTTGGGGTTTTGCATATCACTAGCACAATTGACATTAATAGAGTTTATAATAACATCATTGCAATCATGTTTTTCATTCAAGGAGCTATCGTGAACCACTTTATAAATTTCTTCTTTTAACACTTCATCACAATTTTTAGATTCACAGATTTCAAGCAAAACTTCATAAAGATAATCTAGTGCACTGAACTCACTAGCAATTGGTTCATCATAATTGGATCTTTTAAAAAGATTATCAAGTGGATGAGGATCCATAAGCTTTTTGTTTCTGATTTCCAATAAACATACAATAATGCCATACAAACAAGCAAATCAACAAAGTAAAACATTTTTGTGTTTTTTGACAAAATGTTTTAGAAATGGGGGAGATGAAAATGTGAGGCAAATGGCAAATAATATAAATGCAAGGAGACACAATTTTATGCGTAGGTACTTGATAAATGTTGATGATGTCTCCCCGGCAACGGCGCCAGAAATTCTTCCAGCTACTTGGGACCTGCGTTCAGATTGTCCCAAAGAGGAGAGGATGATGCGGTACAATAGAGATAAGTATTTCCCTTAGTTATGAAATCAAGGTTATCAATCCAGTAGGAGAACCAAGCAACACTATGTAAATAACACCTCCACACAAACAGCAAATACTCACAACCCAACGCGTAGAGGTGTCATCAATCCCTCAATGGTTACGAGAAATTGTATAGGTTTTGATAGATAGGTCTAAAAAATACAAAATAAAATAAAATTGTAGCAAGGTATTTTTGGTTTTAATATATGATAGAAAATAGTCCTAGGGGCCATAGTTTTCACTAGTGGGTTATCTCGAGAAAATAGCATACGGTGGGTAAACAAATTACTGTTAGGTAATTGGAAGAAAATCAAATAATTATGACAATATAAAAGGCAATGGTCAGGTATGTAGGCATCACATACAAGATTAGTAAACCAAAACAATTTTGCATCTTCTACTATTATGACGCGGGAAACCACGGCCACCTATGGGACCAGGAGGTCCAATGCTGGTTCGGCAGGGGGACATCGCATTGCACAAAGAGCAGATGCGCGTGGGGCAACATTGCAGAGATCACACGGGTAGTTTTACCCAGGTTCGGGCCACCGCGAGGCGTAAAACCCTACTCCTGCTTTGGTGGATTGATGGTGGAAAGGTGGTGGTGGAGCGTAGTACACTTGCCCGGCAAGGGTTACCTCAAGGCAGCAGCGACTAAGCGCATATGGGGTTGTGAGTTATGCAACCTTCTAACCCTTTCTATGGTTTCCATGGGCCTCCTTTTAGAGATCAAGGGATTACCACAATGGCAAAGTACTCACTACACATTAATAAGATAGCAAATAGTGCTATCATACCTAACTCTGTGGGCTGACAGGGCGCATTAAATGCACCGCTCAATGTCACATTGTTGGTTGCCTGGCAAGGCTTGCCGAGCCGTCTCACCAGCTTTACACCTACTTGCTTGACACGTCGCGGGACGGGTGTCATCTATGGGTTTTTCCTGTAGGGAGTGGCTTCCATGTGACGAGTACCTGTCAGTTAGTCATTCTTGGGCTTGACACCGCATTGATCTACGACATAAGTCGTGGTGGAATGGTGGGTGAGCTGGTATTGCCTTCGTGAGCCCCTGTAGGCCCTTTTGAGACGCCTTGGATATCAGATTTAAGTGTGGCCTCGCCCCTTGCCGGGCTCGCCTGCCCGGCAAGGGAGGCCCTTCTCTTGATGATACCTTGCTTCCCTGGCTTGGTCTTGGTCCCTCTGATCTGCATGTCAGTCCTTTGATGCTCTTGGTTCCTTGTACTCTAATTTGGGTTGGTGCTTCGATCTTGTTCCCATGCCTGTGCACAGTTTGGGCAACAGACCCAGGGTTTGTTGCACCGACATAAGCCCTCGGGCCTTCCCCGAACGCGCTGTCGAGCATCGTCCGGGGAGAGCCTAATAAGTGCACAAGCGGGGTTGCTGAAGAGGCTGGTCTCTTGGAGTCTTCTTTGCTTCTTCATTAGTCTTGATTCCAGGTCAGTTCTCGGTTTCTCGGCGCGTTGTGTAAAGCCAATTGTGGTAGGGCCGCTCCAGTAGTGGCCCGTGAATGACTTTAACACACGGGGTAGAAACTGCCAATTCACTCTTCCGACCATGCCCTCATCCCTTGGCCATGTATGCCGCATGCATCGCGCGGGGTAGGTAAAGGAGGTGCGTGGCGCGGGAGGGCATCAAGGTGAGGGCACGATCATCTTGAATTGGCGGAGGAGGACGGTGGTCACCCGCTAAGGGAGCGGGTCCCCTCCCCGCCGCCTATAAACGGGAAGGGTGGAGAAGGGCAAAGTCACTCATCCATCTTCGCATTCTTCCTCTTATGTCTTCTGCACCTCATTTGATATGTTGGAGGAGAGAGCCTGCGACTAGCCCCCGGGCTCTTGGTTGGGGCAAATGTTGCTGAATGCTGGTGCTGGCGCTCGGCGAGTGAGCCTAGTCCTTGCTGCGGCAAATCTCTTGGTTCCTTTGTGGCTCGGCCGAGAGGCGGGGCTGGAGATCATTGGTAATCCTAGCACTACCCCTCCCGGAAGCCTTGGGGCTAATGTCGACAAGAGGTGCGCCTTCCTGCCTGCCAAGGTGGGGAGCAGCGCGCCTCAAGCCCCCTGGCCGTCTTGCCTGCTCTCCGTCTTCCCGGGGAAGGTGCTGGACTGGAGTCTCGGCCTTCCCCTGGAACGTTGTTCATGAAGATGAAGCCAGGGGGGAAGGAGAAGACGAGAGGCAGTCATCCAATAGGAGTGCGACTGAATCGACGCATTCGTCTCGTACTGGTGACCTGCTGCCCGTCTGTCTGGCTCTTCCCCCCTTTTCCCGGCGCCGTCATCACCATTTCTTTCGGCTGTCGAGAAAAGGCTTGTCCCCCTGGTACTTCCACTTCCCCCAGGGTTCTTCTGGCTGGGCCCCAGTGTCCTCCTCCGCCGGTGCCTGTGCTGGAGCTCCCTATTTAGCTCTGGAGGCGGTGACCAGGGGGTCGTCGAGGTGCTCTACATGTCTTCCTCCTTCGCAACCTCGCCACTTTCGATCTCGTCAGGCTGCGCTTGTCAGTTCCTGACAAGGACCAGGGTGGCATTGTGCCGGTGCGTCGCCCGTCCTCTTCTCTTCCCATCGCATTACCTGGGGCAAGAGGGACAGGGAGAGTAGTTTACGGAGCACTTATCTTTTATCAATCTTAAATTTGTAGGCGCTTGCCAAATTTTAATTCAAATAATGTAATCTCTCGAGTCCATGTTTGTGTTCTATAATGCTTGTACTTGTATTAGCATATTAATGAAAAAGATGGACCTTTCCGATAACCCGTGCATGTGTATGTCCATGTAGAGGCGAGATGCCTCTTTAATGTAAATAAACAAGTATTCCCCGACAGGCTATCCTGTCGGCACCCTTTTTGTCTGCCGGAGAGCTGCATCTACCGGGGAACAGACAAAGGGACTAGCCCCATACCAACTTCTCTTTACCAAAGGCCACTGCAACCATCCTGACCGATGCAACGTTCGAGTCATGGATGGGAGCACCTAAGTCTCAAAAGAGTGGCGAGGCTTTCTTATGTACAAGTTATAGCTTTACAGATCACTAATGGACAGGAGGTAACTTATCTGTCTGGCTTGTCGGGGATCGTAGTGCCGGGCAATCTTCTCAACTCCTTGTCGAAGCCAAGTTCACGGCAGGAACCTACACTTCATGTAGATGAGAATGAATGCAGGATGCGATCCTATCTATATGCATATGCAGATGCTCATGAAATGCTTATACAGTGGTCTCGGAATGCTTATGTGATGACCCAGAAGTATAGGGGATCTATTGTAGTCCTTTCGATAAGTAAGAGTGTCGAACCCAACGAGGAGCAGAAGGAAATGATAAGCGGTTTTCAGCAAGGTACTCTCTTCAAGCACTGAAATAATAGGTAACAGATAGTTTTGTGATAGGATAATTTGTAACGAGCAACAAGTAACAAAAGTAAATAAAGTGCAACAAGGTGTCCCAATCCTTTTTGTAGCAAAGGACAAGCCTGGACAAACTCTTATATGATGTAAAGCGCTCCCGAGGACACATGGGAATATCATCAAGCTAGTTTTCATCACGTTCATATTATCCGTGTTCGGTACTTTGATAATCTGATATGTGGGTGGACCGGTGCTTGGGTGTTGTCCTTACTTGGACAAGCATCCCACTTATGATTAACCTCTATTGCAAGCATACACAACTACAACAAAAGTAATAAGGTAAACCTAACCATAGCATGAAACATGTGGATCCAAATCAGCCCCTTATGAAGCAACGCATAAACTAGGGTTTAAGCTTCTGTCACTCTAGCAACCCATCATCTACTTATTACTTACCAATGCCTTCCTCTAGGCCCAAATAATGGTGAAGTGTCATGTAGTCGATGTTCACATAACACCACTAGAGGAGAGACAACATACATCTCATCAAAATATCGAACGAATACCAAATTCACATGACTACTAATAGCAAGACTTCTCCCATGTCCTCAGGAACAAACGTAACTACTCACAAAGCATATTCATGTTCATAATCAAAGGGGTATTAATATGCATATAGGATCTGAACATATGATCTTCCACCAAATAAACCAACTAGCATCAACTACAAGGAGTAATTAACACTACTAGCAACCCACAGGTACCAATCCCGGGCTTAGAGACAAGAATTGGATACAATTGATGAACTAGGGTTTTGAGAGGAGATGGTGCTGGTGAAGATGTTGATGGAGATTGCCCTCTCCCGATGAGAGGAGCGTTGGTGATGACGATGGCGATGATTTCCCCCTCCCGGAGGGAAGTTTCCCCGGCAGAACAGCTCCGCCAGAGGCCTAGATTGGTTCCGCCAAGGTTCCGCCTCGTGGTGGCGGAGTCTCGTCCGGAAAGATGGCTTATGATTTTTTCCTCATCGAAAGACTCCATATGGCAGAAGATGGCCATCGGACGGCCACCAAGGGGCCCACGAGCTAGGGGTGCGCGCCCAGGGGGGTAGGGCGCGCCCCCACCCTCGTGGGAAGGGTGTGTCCCCCCTGGTGAACTTCTTGCGCTCGGTATTTTTATATGTTCTGAAAATGACTCCTGTGGATTTTCAGGACTTTTGGAGCTGTGCAGAATAGGTCTCTAATATTTGCTCCGTTTCCAGCCCAGAATTCCAGCTACCGGCAGTCTCCCTCTTCATGTAAACCTTGTAAAATAAGAAAGAATAGGCATACGTATTGTGACATAATGTGAAATAACAGCCCATAATGCAATAAATATCGATATGAAAGCATGATGCAAAATGGACGTATCAACTCCCCCAAGCTTAGACCTTGCTTGTCCTCAAGCGGAAGCCCATATCGAAAAATATGTCCACATGTTTAGAGATAGAGGTGTCGATAAAATAAAATACGGACATGAGGGCATCATGATCATTCTTATAACAGCAATATATATATATATATATATATATATATATATATATATATATATTGTCATATGACTTCTTATGATAAAGTAACAATTCATTCACAATTTCAAGTATGAATCAGAAACTTCATTGAAAACTAACAAACTATAATCTCAGTCATTGAAGCAATTGCAATTTATCATAACATCGGAAAGAGTCAATATAAGAGCTTTTCAGCAAGTCCACATACTCAACTATCATTTAATCTTTCACAATTGCTAACACTCACACAATATTTATGGGTATGAAGTTTTAGTCGGACAAAGAGAAAGATAGGGGCTTATAGTTTTGCCTCCCAACCTTTTACCTCAAGGGTAATGTCAACAATAATAGTTCATGAAAACTCACATCCAATTAGCTATATATACCATGATCTTTCCAACTCATTGTGCTTGCCAAAGGATAAAATGTAAAAGGGAAAGGTGAAGATCACCATGACTCTTGTATGAAGTATAAGACAAGAATAAAAGATAGGCCCATCGCAGAGGGAAGCAGAGGTTGTCATGTGCTTTTATGGTTGGATGCACAAAATCTTAATGTGAAAGAACGTCACTTTATATTGCCACTTGTGATATGGACCTTTATTATGCAGTCCGTCGATTTTATTTCTTCCACATCACAAGATCATATAAAGCTTATTTTCTCCACACTAATAATCATACATATTTAGAGAGCAATTTTTATTGCTTGCAACAATGACAACTTACTTGAAGGATCTTACTCAATCCATAGGTAGATATGGTGGACTCTCATGGCAAAACTGGGTTTAAGAATATTTGGAAGCACAAGTAGTATCTCTACTTGGTGCAAAGAATTTGGCTAGCATGAGAGGGAAAGGCAAGCTCAGCATGTTGGATGATCCATGACAATATAATTTATTTTGCATGTAAGAAAACATAATCCATTATGTTGTCTTCCTTGTCCAACGTCAACTCTTTAGCATGTCATATTTTAATGAGTGCTCACAATCATAAAAGATGTCCAAGATAGTATATTTATATGTGAAAACCTCTCTTTCTTTATTACTTCCTATTAATTGCAAGGATGACCAAAACTATGTTTGTCAACTCTCAACAACTTTTATTCATGATACTCTTTATATGTGAAGTCATTACTCTCCATAAGATCCATATGATCTCTTTATTTCTTTTTATTCTTTCTCAGCTCTTTTATTTTTATTCCCTCAAGATCATGGCAAGATAATCAGGCCCTTGACTCATAACTAATCTTTATTATATATAACTCACAGACTCGATTACATAGAAGGATCATAAAGCAAAACTCAAAACTAGATCATACTAAAACTTTATTCTACTAGATCAAGATATTACCAAAAGGATCAAACTAATAAAAACGGTAAAGATAAAAGTGTGATGGTGATACGATATCGGGGCACTCCCCCAAGCTTGGCAGTTGCCAAGGGGAGTGCCCATACCCATGTGTTTATGTCTCTTTCTTCGGGGGTGGTGATGTGATATTCTTGGCGATGATGCCCCTTAGGATACGATTCTCTTCCTCGAGCTTATTGACTTGCTGCTTGAGGTCCATTGTTTCCTTACGGAGCTTGCCCGTGACGGCTATAGCTCCTTTCACCCAAGGATGTTGCATAGCTGTGGGAGAACAAGTAACACTCTTTTTCACATTTTCGTAAGAAAGAAATCTAATGTTGGAAGGGATGACCGAGTTTGGAATAGCTGAGCTCTGTAGTTCCCCCATCATGAATCCGGCTCGGAAATGAGAATTAACTTCTTGAACCTCCTCCATGGCATCTATCCTTTTCAAGTTGGCCTCCATCTCTTCCTCAGTTGATGGACCAAAGTGGTCAGCATCGCTGTTTGCTCTTGGCCTCGGTATCGGATGAGACACCCGACTCTCCCTGACTTACTCTTGAGAATACATCTTGCTCTAAATCTGCAGCAGAAACAACTCGAAACAAAAACAGAGGATGTTTGCGTGGTACGGTGGTCAAAATCTTCGGGGGATTATATAATGAATTTTTACCGACCAAAAGAAGTATCATGCAAGAAAACGGAGTACGGAGAGCCTAGGGGGGTAGGGCGCGCCCTCCACCCTCGTGGACGCCTCGTGTCCTTCCCGGACTGCTTCTTGTTTTCCTATTTTTTTAATATTCCAAAACAGAGAAAAATTGCTATTAGAACTGTTTTGGAGTCGGTTTACTTACCATACCTCATACCTATTCCTTTTCAGAGTCTGAAATGTTCTAGAAAGTGTCCCTTATGTATTCCTCCGGGGTTATGGTTTCAATAACATTAGTTTCAACATTTATGGGATTACCAAAGATATAATGTTTGATTCTTTGACCGTTCACCACCCTCGGATTTGTGCCTTCGAAGTTGTTGATTTGTATGGCACTAGACCTCCTCAATGACGTAAGGACCTTCCCATTTAGAGAGGAGTTTCCTGCAAAAAATCTTAAACAAGAGTTGTATAACAATACATAATCACCTACATTAAACTCACGTTTTTGTATCCTTTTGTCATCCCATCTTTTAACTTTTTCTTTAAACAGTTTGGCATTCTCATAGGCCTGGGTTCTCCATTCATCAAGTGAGCTAATGTCAAAAAGCCTCTTCTCACCGACAAGTTTGAAATCATAATTGAGCTCTTTAATGGCCCAATATGCCTTATGTTCTAGTTCAAGAGGTAAGTGACATGCTTCTCCATAAACCATTTTATACGAAGACATACCCATAGGATTTTTGTATGCAGTCCTATATGCCCATAATGCATCATCAAGTTTCTTGGACCAATTCTTTCTAGATCTATTAACAGTCTTTTGCAAAATTTATTTAAGCTCTCTATTACTTAATTCTACTTGACCACTAGACTGCGGGTGATACGGAGATGCAATTCTATGATTAACATCATACTTAGCAAGCATCTTTCGAAAAGCACCATGAATAAAATGTGAACCACAATCGGTCATTAAGTGTCTAGGGACTCCAAAACCTCAGAAAAATAACTTCTTTAAGCATCTTAATAGAGGTGTTATGATTGGCACTACTAGTTGGAATAACTTCTACCCACTTAGTAACATAATCAACAACAACTAAAATATGTGTATATCCATTAGAGGAAGGAAACAGACCCATATAATCAAAGTCCCAAACATCAAATGGTTCAATAACAAGTGAATAATTCATAGGCATTTCTTGACATCTACTAATATTACCAATTATTTGACATTCATCACAAGACAAGACAAACTTACGGGCATCTTTGAAGAGAGCAGGCCAATAAAAACCGGATTGCAATACCTTATGTGCAGTTCTATCTCCGGCATGGTGTCCTCCATAAGCCTCGGAGTGACACTTGCGTAGGATATGTTCCTGTTCATGCTCAGGTACACAACGTCTAATAACACCATCCACTCCTTCTTTATAAAGGTGTGGGTCATCCCAGAAGTAATGTCTTAAATCATAGAAAAACTTTTTCTTTTGTTGGTACGTGAAACTAGGTGGTATAAATTTAGCAACAATATAATTAGCATAATCAGCATACCATGGAGCAGTACGAGAAGCATTTATGATAGCTAATTGTTCACCGGGAAAGCTATCATCAATAGGTAGTGGGTCATCAAGACCATTCAGTAACCTAGACAAATTGTCTGCAACGGGGTTCTCAGCTCCCTTTCAATCAATAATATGCAAATCAAATTCTTGTAGCAAGAGAACCCATCTAATAAGTCTAGGTTTAGCATCTTTCTTTTCCATAAGATATTTAATAGCAGCATGATCAGTGTGAACAGTTACTTTAGAATCAACAATATAAGGTATGAACTTATCACAAGCAAATACAACTGCTAAAAATTCTTTTTTAGTAGTAGCATAATTTCTCTGGGCACTGTCTAGAGTTTTACTAGCATATTGGATAACATTTAATTTCTTATAAACTCTTTGTCCTAGAATAGCGCCTACAGCATAATCACTAGCATCACACATAATTTCAAAGGGTAAATTCCAATCAGGTGGCTGAACAATAGGTTCAGAAATCAAGGCTTTCTTAAGTATTTCAAATGCTTCTACACAATCATCATCAATAACAAAAGGAACATCTTTTTGTAAGAGATTAGTTAGAGGCCTGGAAATTTTTGAGAAGTCTTTAATGAACCTCCTATGAAAACCGGCATGACCAAGGAAACTTCTTATACCTTTAATGTCCTTAGGACATGATATCTTTTCAATAGCATCAACTTTAGCTTTATCAACTTCAATACCTCTTTCAGAAATTTTATGCCCCAAGACAATACCTTCATTAACCATAAAGTGGCACTTCTCCCAATTCATGACAAGATTAGTTTCTTCACATCTCTGCAAAACTCGATCAAGGTTGCTTAAGAAATCATCAAAAGAAGTTCCATATACAGAAAAATCATCCATTAATACCTCAACAATCTTTTCACAAAAGTCAGAGAATATAGCAGTCATACATCTTTGAAAGGTAGCAGGTGCATTGCATAAACCAAAAGGCATACATCTATAAGCAAAGGTACCGAAAGGGCAAGTGAAAGTTGTGTTTTCTTGATCCTCTTTTGACACAGGTATTTGAGATAAACCATAATAACCATCTAGAAAGCAAAAATGCGTATGTTTGGATAATCTTTCTAGCATTTGATCAATAAAAGGTAAAGGGTAATGATCCTTTTTAGTAGCTTTATTTAATTTGCGGTAATCAATTACCATTCTATAACCTACAACAATTCTTTGTGGGATCAATTCATCTTTATCATTAGGAACAACAGTAATACCTCCCTTCTTAGGGACACAATGGACAGGACTTACCCATTGACTATCAGCAACGGGATAAATTATACCTGCCTCCAGAAGCTTTAATATTTCTTTTCTTACCACTTCTTTCATCTTAGGATTTAACCATCATTGGTGATCAACAACCGGTTTCGCGTCTTTCTCCAATTTTATTATGTGCTGGCATAGATTGGGCCTAATGCCCTTAAGATCATCAAGAATATATCCAATAGCAGCACGGTGCTTCTTCAGAGTTTTCAATAGTTTCTTTTCTTCATGCTCTGAAAGGTTAGCACTAATAATAATAGGATATATCTCTTTCTCATCAAGATAAGCATATTTAAGAGTATTAGGTAAAGGTTTAAGCTCAAACACGGGATCACCCTTGGGTGGAGGAGGATCCCCTAGAATTTCAACAGGCAAGTTGTGTTTCAAAATAGGTCCCTGTTTAAAGAATACTTCATCTATTTCCCTTCTTTCATTCATAAACATATCATTTTCATGGTCGAGAAAATATTGTTCTAAAGAATCATTAGGAGGCACGACAATAGAAGCAAGACCAATAATTTGATCTTTACTAGGCAATTCTTTATCATGGGGTTGTCTATGAAATTTAGCAAAATTAAACTCATGAGACATATCCCCCAAACCAATAGTAACAACATCCTTTTTGCAATCTATCCTAGCATTAGCAGTATTCAAGAAGGGTCTACCAAATATAATGGGACAAAAGTTAAATTGTGGGGAACCAAGAACAAGAAAATCAGCAGGATATTTAACTTTCCCACACAAGACTTCAACATCTCTAGCAATCACAACTGGTGAAATAGTGTCTCTATTGTCAAGCTTAATTGTAACATCAATTTCCTCTATCTCAGCAGGTGCAATATCATGTATAATTTCTTTGTATAAGGAATGAGGTATTGCACTTGCACTAGCACCCATACCACATAAGCCATGATAGCAATGATCTCCTATTTTAACAGAAATAACAGCCATGCCTACAATAGGTCTATGTTTATTTTTAGTATCGGGTCTAGCAATTCTAGTAGCTTCATCACAGAAGTAAATAACATGCCCATCAATATTATTGGCCAAGAGATCTTTAACTATAACAATACTAGGTTCAACTTTAATTTGCTTAGAGGGGGTAGGTGTTCTAGTATTACTCTTAGGAACCACAGTTGAAGCTTTAGCATGATCCTTTATTCTAAGAGGGAAAGGTGGTTTCTCAGTATAAGCGGTAGGAACAACAGGATCAACATTATAAGTGATAGTCTTTTCTTCAACTTTAATAGGTGCAACTACTTTTACTTCAATGGGAGGATTATATTTAAACCACTTCTCCTTAGGGAGATCAACATGAGTAGCAAAGGATTCACAGAAAGAAGCTACTATCTAAGAGTCAAGTCCATATTTAGTGCTAAATTCACGAAAGGCATCGGTATCCATAAAAGATTTAATGCAATCAAACTTTGGGGTTATACTTGACTCCTTACCTTGGGCATTGCACCACCTTCTTCCTTTCCGTGTCCTTGGGGTTGCTCCCATTTCTGTGCTCATTGCTATCCTGATGCTTCTCTGATTCTACCAGTGTCTGCTCACTTTCACTATGGGAAACAACTAATTTGCCGTTAGGGGACGTCTTTGCCGTCAGCTTTTCGTCAGGCAAACGGCAAAGAAAGGGTTTGCCGTCATCAGTAGACGGCAAAGAAAAACTGTCGGTAAAATAAACTTTGTCGTCTGTGAAAAAAAACACAGATAACAAAGAACGTACTTTGCCATATGTAATAGAAAAAGTAGACGGCAAAGATCTTTGCCATCTGGAATAAAAAATGAAGACGACAAAGAAAGAAACACATCACGCGGATCGATCACATGGATCGATGACATGGCAGGATCTCAGCCACACATCCCCTCGTGCCCAAACACACCCCGTGCCCACGCCTCACCTCACACCCCCACGTGCATCACTCTCTCCCTTATCCTCTCCCCCACCATGATCTCTCTCTGGTTTCTCTCCCTTGTCCACACGCCATCGCCGGTCACCAGTCACCACCTCTCCCATTGACCACCACCTCTCCCGCCAGCACCGACCACATCTCCCTTCACCCCGGCCTCGGCCCCGTCCTCGTCGCCCCCAGCCACGGCCCTGGCGCGCCCGAAGCTCCGTCGGCGTCCGGCCACCACCTCGCCCACCGGCCATCACCTCGCCCGTCGGCCACCACCTCTCGCGCCGGCCCCGGCCACTTCCTCCGTCGCCCCCGGCCTCAGCCCCGTCGCCCGAAGCTCCGTAGGGATCCACCACAACATCTTTTGCCGTCCCAATCGCCCTTCCCCCTTCGCCACGGGCGTCGCCAGCCCTGTTGCCCCAGGCAGGCGAGCAGGGCGCAGGCGAGCAGGGTCGTGCGGCTACGCAGCGAGCATGGGCATGTGCTGCGGGCCTGTGCTGGCAGGGCAGCCGGCGCGGGAGGGCCCTGCAAGCGACGCGCGGGCGGTCGGCGCTAGCAGGGCATGGGCGAGCTGGGCCGTGCGTCTGCGCGGCGAGCATGGCCGGGCGCCGGTGCAGAGGATGGTCGGGCGGCTGTGAGGTGGCGCGGAAAGGCGAGCAGGGCAAGGCGGCAGTGGATCCCCGGCCAGTAGAAGGACGGCCGGCGGTCAAGTCCCTGTTCCTGCAATGGAGAAGGACTTGATTGCTTTTATTTTTTACTTTCTAGGGTCCTTTGTGTAAATTTTCAGGACAACTTTGTATATTCTGTGTAACTCCACCTACGATGAATGAAAGGCAGCACCCCATGTCGAATCCAAAATCTACTTGAGCTGAACCTGGGCGAGATGCTCTTCTCTGACGTCACCTTTTTTAAATGAAAAACAATCTTTGCCGTATGTACTTTAGTCTAGATGACAGCAAAGAACAAGTTTTGACTTACGACAAAGAACAGGGTTTTGTTGTCTATTATTTTTTCGACAGACGGCAAATCTGTAGTTGGCTGACGGCAAAATCTTTGCCGTCTGTCCGATGAAATGCTAACGGCAAAGTATTCTTTGCCGGCTAATCTTTGCCGTCTAACTTTGCCGTCTGCTTCCTGACGACAAAATCTTTGCCGTCTGTATTTAGGCCTTTGCCGTCTGTAATCCACAGACGGCAAATTACCTGATTCCTGTAGTGTTTCTGCCTCATCCACTTCTCGCTGCGCTACTAAGGCCGCAGTGACCACTTGATTGGTTGCCGCTAAGTACAGCAGCAATGGCTCCTTGGGTTTGGGAGCAACCAAAGTAGGCACAGAGGACAAGTAGGTCTTCAACTCTTGCAAAGTTGCATCTGCTTCCGGGGTCCACTTCATAGGCCCTGCCTTCTTCAAAATTTTGAAGAACGGCAGGGCGTGCTCGACAAACTTGGAGATGAATCTGCTTAGCGTGGCAATGCATCCTGTCAGACGCCTCACATTCTTAACTGTCCTTGGCACTTGGATCTACTCGATAGCTTTGATTTTCTCGGGGTTGGCTTCTATCCCGCGGTAGGATACGAAAAACCCAAGCACTTTGCCAGAGGGAACACCAAATACACACTTTTCCGGGCTGAGCTTCAAATTGATCTTGCGTAGATTAGCAAACGTCTCCTCCCAATGTTGAATAAGGGTGGCCTTATCCTTGGTCTTGACCACAATATCATCCATATAGGCTTCTATGTTTCTGTGCAACTGTGGCTCAAAACCAATCTAGAGTGCCCTTGCAAAAGTGGACCCAGCACTCTTTAATCTGAATGGCATGCGGACAAAGGAGTACGTATCACACAGAGTATTGAATGACGTCTTCTCTTCATCTTCCTTGGACATGAAGATTTGGTGATACCTAGAGTATGCGTCCAGAAAGGAGAGGAAATCACAACCTGAAGTGGAATCCACAATCTGGTCGATACGCAGCAAGGGAAATGGGTCTTTCGGGCAAGCCTTGTTTAGATATGTGAAATCTATGCAAAGCCTCCACATCCTGCTAGCCTTACGGACTTGTCGTGGTGGGCGCACGACAGATGCCAAGGGATGGCTAAAGAGAGGAGCAGGCTCAAGGGCACTGGTGGGCTCCAGAGGCGAGGTCGGCCTGAGTGAGCGCGGGACGCAAGACATACCCAGGTTTGGGGCTCACCGGAGACAAAACACCCCTAGTCCTGCCGAGTGTGGTTGATATCTAACAGTACATAGTTGCTCGGAGGAAGAATGGAGGCAGGCCAAGGCTCAGGCTGCTCCCTCTCCTTGGGTGTTGCTTGCTACTGGTGCGTGAGTAAGTGATCACCCGTACGCATGAGGGCTCCTGGGGGGTTTTATAGGTCAACCCCCTAGGGGTACAATGGTAATGTTACAAGAGCATGGGGCTGGGTTGTCATTGTCCAGGAAGCCGGTCCTGGGACCCGCCGAGTGACAGGGCCCGCCGGGTTCTCCGGGTGCGGGACCCATCGGGTGCAGGGGTACTGTTGACTGTCTTGTCGATCGTTAGGGAGTGGCCGGGTTGAGTCCGCTATAGTGGCGCTCTATCAGGTCACCACTTGCTGGCGTCAGCGGTGATGATGGCCGCACTATAGCCACGCCGGCCCTGGTCAGCAAGTAGGTGAGGCACTGTTGCCAGGCCCCGGTTGACCAGAGGGATGGGAGGGGCACTTTTGCCTTGCTCATCCCTTGATTGAAGACCCGTCCCATCGTACGGCCTAGATGGGACGGGAGCTGACCTGTGGCTGGGTTGGAGGGCACGTCAAGGGGAAGCTGGCTTGTTGAAGACGTCTTGGCGCGCCGAGTTCGACTGCTCTGTGCCACCCATTGAGGCCGGGTCGAGGGATTCGGCCGGGTCGGGCGACCCGGCCAAGCATGAGCCGGCTTGAGGGGCGCCACTGGGCCCTGTTGTTTTTGAAAAGGATCCGAGTTCCGTTGCCAGCCTGGGGTTCATCCCCCCGATAGTAGTCCTCGAAGCTGTGAATGCCCGTCGTCTTCGGATGGGAGGGCCTTTGCAGTTCCCCCCCTTGAGGAGGCAAATTTTGCGGCCGGCGGGTCCGACAACACCTACTGTGTGCTGGCTTCCGGAAGTCGGATCGCGGCGTCCCAGCAGGGCGGGAAACCGACGAGTCCGTCGAATCTTGAGGCGATCTTTTAGGCTTAGTGCAGGCGCCACCTGGCGCCTGGGAGCCGGAGGGGCCTGACAGGCCACGCACCCGACAAGACGGGGCGACGCGCTAAGGGCCCGCCATCGGGCGCCCTAGGCCCATGCGCGCAGATTTATTGCGGCGTCCGTGGGCCGGTTGCCATTCTCGATGCAGTTACTGCACATGTACATGCGCAGTTATTGCGGGGAAGTGGGAGGGGCGAGCGCAAACGATCCCACTTCCCCATGTTTCGAATCGTGGGTTATAAATTAGGGGAGGGGGCGGCGGACATCATTCTCGCTCGCACTCCCCTGCCTCCTCATCCTTCCTATACCCTTAGCGACCGCCGCACGCTGCGACGCCCGCCGCTTCGAGCAAAGCTTCACCTTCGTTCTTCCTTCTTTCCTTTCTTTGTCAATGGCTCTTCCGTCGGGCTCGTGGATGGGCTCGATCGTCACTTTAGACAACATCGCCTACCTCCGCACCACCAGGCGCTTGCCGAGGGAGACGGAGGTTGCCATGCGCCTGCCGCAGGGGGAGCGAGAGTCGCGACCCGAGGGCACGGAGCGCGTGGTGTTCTTCCCGCACTTCAAGCGCGGGTTCGGTCTTCCGGCGAGTGCTTTCTTCTGCCGCTTGCTGGAGTTCTTCGGGCTCCAGCCCCATCATCTTGGCGCGGGCCCTATCGTGCAGCTTCCGGGCTTCGTCACCCTCTGCGAGGGGTACCAGAGGGTCGAGCCTTCCATCGACCTCTGGGTGCGCTTCTTCTCCTTGAAGCAGCAGGGGCCGAGGGCCGGGGAGATGTTAAACTGCGGGGCCGCTATCATCTCCAAGCAGTCGGGCGCTGACTGCCCCAAGATGCCGCTGGAGGATTCTGCCAAGAAGTGGTAGAATTCTTTCTTCTATGTCCGCAACCTCGGCGCGGACCGTATCAATATGCCGCACTTTGTCGACGCGTCGTCGCGAGCGAAGCAGAAGTGGGGTTACTACCCCAAGCACCTGTTGCAGGAGGTGTTGAACTTGTGCGCACGGGTGTTGGAGATGAGGGAGTGGGAGGGGCTCACCGGCACCGATCTCATCATCGCCTTCATCAGGTTCCGCGTGCTACCGCTGCAGCAGCGCTGCCACCTCGTCGGTCAGATGACCGGGCTTCAAGACCCCGACCGCATCTCAAATTTATGGTTGGCGGCGGACCACGTCACGCGCCGGGTCAACGATATCTCCAAGGCCAGGCTGCGGGACGACTGGGAGTTCGGCAAACCTCCGTATAGCTAGGCGAACTCGGCAACTGTGGTGAGTCCTTGGTCATCGTATTTTGCCGCTGCTCATCTTCTTGTTCGCCCCGACGCGACGCGGGAAGTGCTTCTGAACGCCATCTGGCATCCTTACGATCGGCGCCAGCACAGGTGGTGCGGGCCGTCTCGGAGGAACCCGCGGCCCACGGGGGAGGGGTGGAGGCGGCTGGCGACGTTGGCACAGGACGCCCTGTGGGTAAGTTTCGTCCTTGTTTCTTGAACCGCCGGTCACGAGGTGGCAGTAGGAGTGCTGATACGAATTGTTGATGTAGCAGGGCCGGGCGGAGGAGGCGGCGGGGCAGGAGCCAGGTCGTCTCGGGGAGCACCGGCGGCTAGCCGGCCGCATGGGAAGGACAATGTTGTGCCGCGGGCCTAGGCCATGAAGCGCGCGGCGAACCCGGCCGGGAGCGTGAAGCCGCCAGCCAAAATAAGGCGTGGCGCCCCGCAGGAGAGGCCAGCGAGGCCTGCCGTGCTGGTGGTGCCTGGCTAAGTTCCTTTTTTGTTGACTTTAATCGGTCGAGCGACTTCAGCTCTGTGTTTACTTCTCTGTGCCTCAGGTCGCCGATTTCGTTGGTGCTGGCAGTGGCGGACGCCGCATCTGCTGAGGGCACCATGTTCCGAAGGTCCCGGACCAGCGCCGATAAGGAGGAGGACGCGGAGGCGGTGGATCTGGACCTTGGCCTGGACCTGATCGATGCCAAAGGCCAGGCCTGGTGGGACCGGAACAGGGCTGTGGTAGAGCTGGAGGTGGCATCGACCCAGGCCTGGGTCAATGCGGCGTCGACATGGGCACGCGCTGGCGAAGAGCTGGGGTGGCTAGAGATGCCAGCAGGGACGGTGGCGGCGGCGACGTTTGTTGTCCCGACGTCAGGGGGAGAGCACGGCCGAGACAGCCGCGTGGACGTGATGGACCTCGACCAGGAGGTCGTGGCGGTTGAGGACGACACCCCGCCGTGCACCGGCGTGGTCGAGCGGGCGGGGGCCGGCGGAGGCGGCGGCGACGCCATCTTGGAGGAGGCGGCGCGGATGGTGTCAGATGGGATACCCCAGGCATCAACGAGTGTGATGCCACCGGCGGTGACGCCGCCGTCCACCATGTCGAAGGAGCGCCGGAGAGGGTGCTGGAGAAGGCGCCAGCCATAGAAGAGACGGCCCGCGGAGAGCATGCCCTGGTGCTCAGGCCAGGGGACGTCGGGTCACTGGGTCGCAGCCGACCCGAGGCAGACCCAGCGAAGTCTTCTTTGGGCCCCTGACCTAGGAGGAGGCGGCGATGGCCACTGAGGGAGTCCTGGATTAGGGGGTCTCCGCACAGCGGGACTATATCCTTTGGCCGGACTGTTGGACTATGAAGATACAAGATTGAAGACTTTGTCTCGTGTCCGGAGGGGACTCTACTTGGCGTCGAAGGCAAGCTAGGCAATACGGATATGTATATCTCCTCCTTTGTAACCGACCTTGTGTAACCCTAGCCCCCTCCGGTGTCTATATAAACTGGAGGGTTTTAGTCCGTAGGACAACATACAATCATACCATAGGCTAGCTTCTAGGGTTTAGCCTCTCCGATCTCGTGGTAGATCAACTCTTGTACTACTCATATTATCAAGAATAAATCAAGCAGAACGTAGGGTTTTACCTCCATCAAGAGGGCCCGAACCTGGGTAAAACATCGTGTCCCCTGCCTCCTGTTACCATCCGCCTTAGACGCGTAGTTCGGGACCCCTACCCGAGATCCGCCGGTTTTGACACCGACATTGGTGCTTTCGTTGAGAGTTCCTCTGTGTCGTCGTCATTAGGCTTGATGGCACCTTCGATCATCGATTGCGATGCAGTTCAGGGTGAGACTTTTCTCCCTGGACAGATTTTTGTGTTCGGTAGCTTCGCACTGCGGGCCAACTCACTTGGCCATCTAGAGCAGATCGAGAGTTACGCCCCTGGCCACTAGGTCAGGTTCAGAAGCTTAAAATACACGGCCGATATCCGCGGAGACTTGATCTTCGACCGATTTGAGCCCCTGCCTAGTGCGCCACACGGTCACGATGAGCAAGATTTAGCTCTGCCATCGGATTGTGTTCAGGAGATCGCGCCGGCAACCACTCCGACCCTCAATTCGGAGCCAGATGCGCCATCCATGGACGGGTGGATGGACCCCGCCACGGAGGCCACACTCTCATCGGCGATCGAGCCGAGTATCGACCTTACCCTTCACGGGAGCCGTGACGCCAAACTACCGGATTCTTCCCCGGCCATGGACTCTGAACCGCCTGCGCCCCTGCCTATCGAATCCGATTGGGCGCCGATCATGGAATTTACCTCTGCGGATATCTTTCAGCACTCGCCCTTTGGCGACATACTGAACTCATTAAGGTCTCTCTTCTTGTCAGGAGAGTCCTGGCCGAACTATGTCCGACAGGATTGGGATCTGGATGACGAAGAAATTCGCCGCCCACCCACCACCCACTTAGTAGCCACTGTCAACGATTTGACCGACATGCTCGACTTCGACTCCGAAGACATCGACGGCATGGACGACGATGCAGGAGGCGAACAAGAACCACTGCCTATAGGGCACTGGACAGCCACCTCGTCATATGACATATACATGGTGGACACACCCAAAGAAGGCAATGGCAACGGGACAACGGAGGATGAACCCTCCAAGAAGCAGCCCAATCGCCGATGTCAGCGGCGCCACTCTAAGTCTCGCCAGAGCAAAAGCGGTGACACCGGCATAGGAGATAATAGCACTCCGGACAGTGCCGAAGACGACAACAATCCCCTCCAGCAAGATTTAGGGCAGGAGGATGGAGAAGCCAGCCCTCCCGAGAGAGCGGCAGATGGAGAGGCGGAGGATGATAATTACATGCCTCCCTCTGAAGACGAGGCAAGCCTCAACGATGACGAATTCATCGTTCCTGAGGATACCGTCGAACAAGAGCGCTTCAAGCGCCGGCTTATAGCAATGGCAAACAACCTTTAAAAAACCAACATCAGCTTCAAGCTGATCAAGATTTGCTAGCTGACAGATGGAATGAAGTCCTTGCGGCCGAGGAATATAAACTCGAACGCCCCTCCAAGAGTTACCCAAAGTGCAGGTTGCTACCCCGACTGGAGGAGGAAGCACCAAAATTGTCGTGATATTGTCACGGCAGATGTCCTAGAGAAAGGACTTAGTCGTGGAGCCATCGCGACGGGTTAGCTTGAAGGGGTTAAAGCGGACACAGGGACGCAAGAGAGTTTATACTAGTTCGGCCCCTTCGATGAAGGTAAAAGCCTACGTCTAGTTGTGATGGAATTGATGGGGTTTTGATGACTAGGGAGCAAACAAGCTTCGCCTAAGTCTCGAGTTGTTGTCTGTTGTCCTTGAACCGCCGCCGGGTCATCCCCTTATATACACGGGTGACGCCCGTCGGTTCATAGATTCCCAATACCGGCTCATAGATGTTTCCGGTTTGGTCTCTACTTATTCCTAACTTACAATACAAGTTACATACCAACGCCTGTTTACGGCTACAGGCCTTGAACCGACTATGGGCCTTGAGCCCTCATCTGCCTTCTTGGGTTTCAACATAGTTAACTACTGAAGAACTTAACCCGGCCCAGATAGGCCGGTTTACGCCCAGTAGTGATATCCTCAACATTAGGCCCCATATTGATTTGAATAGGTTCATGTCAATCCTTAGCAAAAATCTTCATCTTCAACACCTTCTTGTAGTTTGTTGAATCGCCGTGACGTCATCTTCTCTGGTCGTTGTAAACCGGCGTGACGTCACCTATTATAAAGAAACTTATCCATGATACCTTTTTTGTTTAATAGGTCTGCGACAATCGAGGCGACAGCTCCGTTTCCAGACCCACAGTTGCTTGATTTTCGCGCATGGCGCATGCCCCTTGCCTTATAAATAAGACTAAAGGGTCATTTCTTTTTCCCCTTCGTGCCCTTCTGCTTCGTCTTCCCCGCGTCATCCAGCTTCGAAGCTCCGCCGCTGTCGACGACTTCTACTCCAACCTAGGCCGCTGCATCACCCTGATTGTACCAAAGCATCGCGGCGACCTTCTGTTTCTTCCTCGGCTCCGGTGAGTTCTTCACCTTTTCCTCCGTTGATCCGTTCTAGGGTTTCCAAGTTCTTTAGTGTTCATCGTCTGCTTCGTACTCATATGATAGAGCCTAGATGAACCTGTGAACCTTTGCTCTGTGTAGCGGTAGTTCTTAGCATCCGCATTTACTTATATGCCTCAAGACCATAAATCTACCTGTATCTCTGCCCATTGATTCGGTACTGTTCTTTTTTGAACCTTGAATATTTTCCTTATTTTCTGAACTTGCTTCAGATCCGTCGCTGCAGAGAAATCTTGTGAAATCTGTTTCTGTACCCTTATCTATCTGCAATCTCAACTGTTTCAATGCTTAGATCCGGCGGTTTAACTTTGTAGAAAAATTGCCAAACCGGTATATACCATTAGTCCCCTTGTTGAACCGCTAGATGCTGTTGCTTCATAAAACTCCGGTTTAGATAGAGCTGTCTCCGGTTTAACATTGTACATACCAGTGCACTTTAATAAATGCATTCTTGAACCGGAATTACCTATCTTGTAGATTTCATCATGGCCAAGCAAGTATATGAGTGCAACTGGGTTCCTTCTCGCGTCACAGAGACTCAACTAAATAATTTAGTCCTGATCGGCGCTTTAGGCAGCAAAAACACCATCCATTGGACAGCTCCTGGTGAAGAATGCCCTCCCACACCTCAAGAAGGAGAGGTCGTCGTTTTCGTAGATCACTTAGCCCGGGGCTTTAAGCCGCCCGGTTCTAAATTTTACCGGGACGTTTTAGCCGATTTTCAACTCCACCCACAAGACACTGGTCCCAACTCTGTTACAAACATGTGTCACTTCCAAGTGCTCTGTGAGGTGTTTTTTCAAGAGGAGCCCACAGTGGAGTTGTTCAGAGACTGTTTCCATCTAAACTGCCATACTGAGTTTTCTGACGGTTCCGATACGGAATTGGGCGGTGTGGTGATTCAGAAAAGGAAAGAGGTCACATACCCTCATGCCAAGCTGCACAACCACCCCAAAGAGTGGAATCAAACATGGTTCTATTGCAGAGACACCTCCCCTGCTGGTGAAAATCCTTTGCCTGGCTTTCGTCCGGAGCGGCTTAGCAATACACACCCCTTTCCGCAAAGGTTGACTGCCAAGGAGAGAAGCAAATACACTCCTCAACTTTCCAAGCTCAGAGCCTTCATGGCCAATGGTTTAACAGGAGTTGATCTCGCTCGCTGTTGGATATCGTGGAGCATACTGCCCCTTAGTCAGCGCTCCGGTTTGATGTGCGAGTATACTGGCAGTGTTGACGACCCATTGCGACATGCTAACATCAATCTTACTGACAAAGAAATCACAGAGGCTGTGAATAAAATGCTGAATGAACCGGAACACGTCTGTGCTCGAACCGGCCTGCTTCCTTTCTGTGCCACCAACAAACCGCCAGCTGTAAGAGCTTGATTGTTCTTTTTTCTGAACCTGTTATTGATATATCTGGTCATTGTTTAATATCAATGCATGTTTAAACAGGGCAATGATCCGTTTTGGAGCAAGAAACTGCCGCAGGAGAAACCAGAAAAACCAGACAAACCGGAAAGATCAATCTGGCAAAAGATTAAAGCTATGAAGAAGACTACCCATAGGAAAAGAACCACTGCATCCTCTGAACCCGGACCTTGAGGTAGAACTTGATTCACTTGGCTTATTTTTCACGCGCCTTATTGATGATGATATTTGTCAGGATGATGCCGAAGCCAGTCATGCTGATGTTGCAGAGGTAATTATTCTTTCCTCCGATTCAGATCCTTTGCCTTCACTAAAAATCCGTCAGGCAAACCGGAAGGTTAAATTTTCTCATCCTCTTGCTTACTTGGATCCCAAATTTCTTATGAAGACCCAACAGCACAAAGCTCGCCGCACGACCTGGCATAGTGGCCAGGTAGTTACCTCCGCCGGTTTACCGAATAGTCCGGTTCGGAAACGCCATTCAGAGGTCTCTAATTTGCCTGTCAGTGCTTGTCCTGAAATGGGCTGTTTTCGTCAACCTCTTAATCCGTCTGACTCCGATTATCAGGTCACTTCCCATTCATCATCTGGAGAGTCATCAGCTACCCAGTTGCCGCCGCTCAAAACAGAGCTTGGGTAAGCCATACTTATCATAATGCTTCTGGTGTATTACTTTGTAGCATATACTGTACTGACCTTTGTTACTCCTTTCAGGGCCAAGCCTAAGCCAAGCAAGAAGGCTCGCCTAGATAAAGCGGCTGAAGAAGATGCTATTCCTGAACTGGATAGAGTACTCAACCCTGAAGCGGCCATCCGTGAGGATGTGCCAAACGACCCACCACTACAAGATGATGATTTTATTACTGAAGAGAGACATGTTGATACCTCCGGTCCTGTTGACCAGCCTAGAAGCCCATCCGGATTGAGAAATCCACCAGTCCATCCAAGTCTACTGATAAACTGACGGCCCCAATGCAAACCGGCGACGCCAAGGATGATGAAGTTGTTATTATTGGCATTGGCCATACAGAGCCAAGCAATCCTGACGCTTTGTCTAAACATACTGCCAAGGAAGAATTTGCTGCCTTTGGCAAGGGCAAGTGGAATGTTGATCTGGCGACTTACGCTGCTCTGAACGCCCAAGACATCCATTCCGGCTATCTGAACCGGCTGTATACCAGTCGTGACTATGAAGCCGGTCTGGTTAACATGATGAAAGATAAATATGAGGTAACTTCCATATGCTCTTTCCTGCTTGTATGCTTCAATTCTTGCTGACTCGCCTAGCCCCAAAGGACCGGTTTGTAATCTTCTTTCAAACCAGGACTTACTAATATAAATCTTAATGCCTCGAAATTCGCCGATGTAGCCCCCAAGGGCCGTTCAACTTAGTGTACTTAAACCGGGACTTAAGTAATTAATATGACCGCATCAGAACTTATTTGAACAAACAGCCATTAGCCCCCAAGTGCCAAGTTGAATACTTGTATCGAGCTTGGGACTTTATAATCAAGTGAAATATGAAGATCAAATAGGCATTAGCCCCCAAGCGCCAAGTGCATAACTTGTTATGTGGTTGGTGCTTCAATTCTTGCACTGCTTGCTGAATCATATAACTGTCTGTATGCAGGCTGAGCTGAAGACAAAAGAGACCCAAATCGCCAACCTCCAAGAAAATCTGAAGTCCCAACAGACTGAAACCTCAAAAGCAAAAGAGGAGTTGACCAGCACCTTAAGCGTCATGGAACAACTTAAGAAGGATTTCAAGAAGGAGCAGGCGGATTGGGCTACCGAAAAATCCGCTTTAACCAAACGAGCAGAAGACGCCGAGGCTACACTAAAACCGGTGGTGGATGAACTGACCAGCATAAAGCGGCACGTGCATGCCATGACCGCTGCTATCTTTGGTAAGCTGGTTTGATTTCTGAATTGATCCTGCCGAGGCTGCCGGTTTGTTAACCCTTTGTGATATTTCAGGGACACGCATTGGTCATTTGGGGTCAGATGTGCGGAAGAAATTGAAAGCCGCCTATACTTTGATCGAACAACTGTACACTGGTGCACAGCGGATCATCTGTACTACATCCCACAACAAGTCGGCGCCCACTTTGATTCAGGACACTCTGTAGAAACTGTCAGTGCTTCCTGCTCGGGTTGAAGAGCTGAAGAAATCTGCTGCTCGAACCGGTGCGATCAATGCCTTAATCCGGGAAAAAGCTTGGGTGCCGGATTTTGATCTTATTGAAGCGGCTCAGGGCTATCCCAACTTGAAGGAAGATGGGTCAGAGTTTAGTGAAGTGGATCTACGAGCAATAAACCGGGAGGTGCGTCCGCTAGCTTGTCAATTGGCTGAAGAAGCAGACTTATCTCATTATCAAGCCCAATATGACAATCAAAACAAGCGAGTAGCTGCACCAATTCATGAAGCGGAAAATCTTATCCCTCCAATCCGTAAGCATACTTACGCTCCCGATATTGAACCGTCCTTGCTGATCCATGATGAAGCTGTCTTTCAAGCATTAATGGGAATCGACTGGACAACTGTTGATTTCCAGCCGCTAGGTAGAGAAACTGAAGTTGAAGCGGCGCGGGATGACCCACAACCATCAGGCCAGGCTGGTGACCAAGCTTGAACCGGAAGCCGGTTTAAACTGCTTCTCCTTTGAAAAAACAATGATCTTGTTTTGGGCACCGTGTTGCCTTGTAATAGGCTAGCTGATACTCTTGATTTTGATATGCCTTCGTGCATAATTACTGCAACTTGTTCTTCCTTTGCGTGATGAACTTTCCAAAGTATTTTCTGCAATATAAAAATCTTAAAGTGCCACCACGGTTGTACCGTCAGGCGGAGTATGATGTCTGCATATGTGAAATCAAAATATCTAAAATATAAGCATATGATCAAATCTTTGAGATACATGATACCTGCCATCGTTGGGCATGAAGTTGGCTTAGCCAATCTTGAAACGGAGGTTTCATAAACCCATACTGTTGGAGGAGATAGCAGCTCCTGTATATATATAATGCCGGTTTACCATGTAAACCGTGCCGGGTTATAATAAAGCACCGTGTTACTCCGTAATAGGATGTTAACAAAAAATCAAACCGAGCAAATAGTCTCCGGATTAAAAATGGACCATGTTCCGTCAATTGACAGTGTGAACCAGTTTAAAATTTTGTTGGTTTAAAAAAGGCAACAAAAAGAAAGAAATATCTATCAAAGAAAATTGTGAAGCAAAGGCAATGATAAAACCGTTTGCAAAAATAGGCTTATTTGAGCCGATCAAATGGCGTTACCATGGTCGGACATGACCAAGCTCCCGATAGGTGTAGCTATGGTTCAAGTCAGCCAGGTCCCCAAATGAAACCGTGGCATTTATGCCGATCAAGAGGCGTGGCAATGGTTCGGGTTCGACCAAGCCCCCAAGTGATTCTGTGGCCTTAGGCCGATCAAGAGGCGTGACTGGTTCAGACGTGACCAAGTCCCCAAGTGATCTGGTGGCTCTCGCCTATCAAGAGGTGTTGCATTGGTTCGGACACGACCAAGCCCCCAAGTGATATAACATGATGCTTTTGGAAAGCTAACTCAAGGGGTAAACCGGAGGCCGCTTTAGAACAACTCCGTGCAACCACACATGATGTAAAAGAACAGATACCCCGCTTTAGCTGAGGTTCCGGTTTATTATATTTAATCATAATATATACATCGTTGTAATATGTACATAAGTAGAGCCAATGGCTCAGGTATAGTAAGGCCGAAGATGAGCTATGTTCCACGGCCTGTTGGTCTCTTCCTCTGATGTACGTGAGTCTTTATGCTCTCGAATATCGATCAGATAGTATGACCCGTTGTGTAGATTCTTGCTAACCACGAAAGGTCCCTCCCAAGGTGGGGATAGCTTATGCATATCAGTCTGGTCTTAGATAAGCCGAAGCACCAAATCTCCTTCCTGAAAGGCTCTGGTTCTGACTCGGCGACTGTGATAACGACGAAGATCATGTTGGTAAATCACCGAGCGGGCGACTGCTATGTCACGTTCTTCATCCAACAGGTCCAAAGCGTCTTGCCGTGCTGTCTCGTTGTCCGCTTCAACATAAGCCGCCACATGAGGTGAATCATGACGGATATCACTTGGGAGAACCGCCTCCGCTCCGTAGACCATGAAGAACGGCGTGTATCCTGTTGATCTGTTGGGTGTAGCATTGATGCTCCATAACACAGATGGTAACTCTTCTACCCAACAACCCGGCGTTCTCTGCAAAGGAACCATAATTCGGGGCCTGATGCCTCTCAAGATCTCTTGATTAGCCCTTTCTGCTTGACCATTGGACTGTGGGTGTGCCACTGATGAAACGTCAAGCCGGATGTGCTCCCGTTCGCAGAACTCCTTCATGGCACCCTTGGACAAATTGGTACCATTATCTGTGATGATACTGTGTGGAAAGCCAAACCGGAAAATCACTTTTTTGATGAACTGAACCGCCATGGCCGCATCACACTTGCTAACAGGTTCTGCTTCCACCCACTTTGTAAACTTGTCAACCGCCACCAGGAGGTGGGTCTTCTTATCTTTGGACCTTTTGAAAGGCCCAACCATATCCAGCCCCCAAGTCGCAAACGGCCAAGTAATTGGAATCATTCTCAATTCTTGAGCCGGCACATGAGCACGTCTTGAAAACTTTTGGCAACTGTCACATCGTCTGACCAGATCCTCCGCATCAGCATGAGCAGTTAACCAATAGAAACCATGGTGAAACGCTTTAGCTACCAAAAATTTTGAACCGGCGTGGTGACAACAATCTCCTTCGTGGATCTCACGCAAAATTTCACAGCCTTCTTCCGGAGACACATAGCGTTGAAACGCCCCTGATACACTGCAATGATGCAATCGCCATTGACAATAGTCATGGACTTGGACTGCTGGATTATCTGTCGGTCCAGAGTCTCATCCTCTGGTAACTCGCCCCGGTTCATGTATGCCAGGTAAGGAAGCGTCCAATCTGGAATGATATGAAGAGCTGCCACCAACTGAGCCTCCGGATCAGGAATAGCTAAATCCGCTTCACCAGGGACCTTGACCGACGGGTTGTGCAGTACATCCAGAAAAACATTGGGTGGGACCGGTTTGCGCTGAGAGCCCAGCCAGCTTAAAGCGTCCGCCGCTTCATTCTTCCGTCGGTCCACGTGGTCCACCTGATAGCCTTTAAAGTGACCTGCAACAATATCCACCTCACGATGATACGCTGCCATGAGCGGGTCCTTGGAATCCCAAGTGCCAGATACTTGTTGAGCCACGAGGTCCGAGTCACCGAAGCACTTAACTCGACTTAGATTCATCTCCTTAGCCATCCGGAGACCATGGAGCAAGGCTTCATAGTCAGCTGCATTGTTAGTACAAGGGACCATTAAGCGGAGAACATAACAAAACTTATCACCTCGCGGGGAAGTTAATACCACTCCAGCCCCCGAGCCTTCCAATTGCTTGGATCCGTCAAAATGGATGATCCAATATGTGTGATCCGGCTTTTCTTCAGGTGCTTGCAGTTCCATCCAATCATTGATGAAATCAACAAGTGCTTGAGACTTAACCGCCGTCTGAGGCACATACTTCAATCTGTGCGGCCCAAGCTCTATAGCCCACTTGGTAATCCGGCCAGTCGCTTCCTGGTTTTGGATGATATCACCCAAAGGATCAGAACTGACCACTGTAATTGGGTGCCCTTGGAAGTATTGCTTAAGCTTCCGGCTTGCCATAAAAACTCCGTACACCAGCTTCTGCCAATGCGGATACCTTTGCTTGGACTCAATGAGTACCTCGCTGATATAATAGACTGGACGTTGAACCGGATGCTCCTTACCTGCCTCCTTTCGCTCCACCACAATAGCCACGCTGACCGCACGAGCATTAGCAGCAACATATAGCAGTAACGGCTCCTTGTCAATGGGAGCGGCGAGCACAGGCGGATTGATCAATTGCCGCTTTAAGTCCTCAAATGCTTCATCAGCAGCGGAACTCCAGACAAATTGATCCGTCTTCTTCAACATCTGATACAAAGGGATTGCCTTCTCACCAAGGCGGCTGATAAACCAGCTTAATGCGGCAATCCGGCCTGCCAGGCGTTGAACATCATTGATACACTTCGGTTTAGCCAGGGAGGTGATGGCTGTGATCTTCTCCGGATTAGCCTCAATTCCCCTGTTGGACACCAGAAAACCCAATAACTTGCCTGCCGGTACACCAAAGACACACTTGGCCGGATTAAGCATCATCTTGTACGTCCTCAGGTTATCAAAGGTTTCCCTCAAGTCGTCAACCAAAGTCTCCTTCTCCCTGGACTTAACCACGATATCATCCACGTAAGTGTGTACATTACAGCCAATTTGCTTGTGAAGACAATTTTGTACACACCGTTGATAAGTTGCCTGGGCACTCTTGAGCCCAAAGGGCATAGACACATAGCAGAAGGCTCCAAAGGGAGTTATGAATGTCGTCTTCTCTTGGTCCTTAACTGCCATTTTGATCTGATGATAGCCAGAATATGCATCCAAAAAACTTAAACGCTCGCAACCCGCCGTAGCATCAATAATTTGATCAATACGGGGGAGGGCAAAAGGATCTGCTAGACAAGACTTATTAAGATCTGTATAATCCACACACATGCGCCAGGTGCCATTTTTCTTAAGGACCAGCACCGGATTGGCAAGCCACTGAGGGTGAAAAACTTCAACAATAAAGCCAGCTGCTAATAGCCTGGCTACCTCTTCTCCAATCGCCTTGCGTCTTTCTTCGTTAAACCGGCGGAGGAACTGTTTCACCGGTTTGTATTTAGGATCCACATTAAGGGTGTGCTCAGCGAGTTGCCTCGGTACACCTGGCATGTCAGAGGGCTTCCATGCAAAAATGTCCCGATTCTCACGGATGAACTCGATGAGTGCACTTTCCTATTTCGGATCCAAGTTGGCACTGATGCTGAACTGCTTGGACGAATTGCTAGGTACGAAGTCAACAAGCTTAGTTTCTGCTGCCGATTTGAACTTCAGGGCCGGATCATGCTCTGTAGTTGGCTTCTTCAATGGAGTCATGTCCGCCGGATCAACATTGTCCTTATAATACTTCAGCTCCTCGGTGGCACAAACTGACTCTGCGTAGGCTGCATCTCCTTCCTCGCACTCCAAAGCGATTTTACGGCTTTCGTGCATCGTTATTGTCCCCTTGTGACCTGGCATCTTGAGCTGCAAATACACATAACAGGGCCATGCCATAAACTTGGCGTAGGTCGGTCGCCCAAACAGGGCGTGATATGGACTTTCGATTTTCACCACTTCAAACGTCAATGTCTCCAACCTGGAATCATGATCATCTCCAAAGGCCACTTCCAGAGCTATCTTACCAACAGGATATGCTGACTTGCTAGGTACCACACTGTGGAACACCGTATTAGACGGTTTGAGATTTTTATCTGTTAGTCCCATACGACGGAAGGTCTCATAGTACAAGATATTAATGCTCCTCCCTCCATCCATGAGCACTTTGGTGAACTTGTAACCTCCCACCTGAGGCGCCACCACCAGAGCCAACTGGCCCAGATTATCAACCTGGGGAGGGTGATCCTCTCTGCTACATATGATCGGCTGTTCAGAACAGCGTAGATAACGGGGCACGGTCGGTTCAACAGAGTTGACTGCCCGCCTCTGAACCTTCCGGTCTCGCTTGTCCAAGCTAGTGGTGAAGACATGGTACTGCCCACTACTCAACTACTTTGGGTTGCTCTGGTAACCTGACTGTTGTTGCTGTTGGTTGTAACCACCCTGGTTGTTCTGATTATTTTGATTATTATGTCCGCCCGGATTACCACTAAATCCTAAACCGGAATTTCCTCCACCGTAACCCGGCCCGGATCCTGAGCCACCGCCAGAGCCGTGATCATACCGGAAAGCATTAGAATTCTTGAACTCCTGCATAATGAAGCAATCCTTCCAAAGGTGGTTTGCTGGCACCTCCTTCGTCCCATGTCTTGGACAGGGCTGGCTCAGTAGATAATTTAGGCGGTCTGGGTTAGGGTTGGGTGCTCCATTGCGATTTGGCGGTTTACCCCTGCGTCGCTGGCCCTTGTCCTGCGCGTTGGTGTTAGCCACAAAGTCCATGTTACCATCCGCTTTACGCTTGCCTCCACCACCATTGCCTGCCAAGTGATGCTGCTGACCTTTGGAATTGTCGTTCCTCTTTCCCTTCCCTGCCTTGTCATCATCAGATTCAGGATCCTTGGTACTATCAGAATCAACATACTTTACCAAAGCAGCCATGAGGGTCCCCATGTCAGTGCAATGGCGCTTCATCCGTCCCAACTTCAGCTTTAGGGGCCCAAACCGGCAGTTGCCTTCTAGGGTTAAGACTGCGGTGTCAGCGTTGACTTGCGCAGGCCCTTGAAATCCTTGGGTAGGCGCACATTGCGTAAAGCGGGGACAAGGCAAGGCACCCCCAAAGAGCTAGAGGTAACACCGGGTTCGACCGAAATAGTTGGACGAACCGGCGTAAGCTGCCGAGCCTGATACTATGCGGCTAACTCGGCCTCCCTGCGCGATCGGGCCCGGTCCACCACTTCCTGAGCGTTATCAGCACCACCCGCCGGGTTGTTGCCGCGGGGTGCTCCACGTCGTTCATTACTTGACGCTGCTGGTTCATCCATACGCCTGCTATAGCTCCAGCTTGGACGAGGGGTCGAGTGGATCCGGTCGCGGCTATAGGAGTACGCTTCCTGTTGGACCAAAGCTGTCCTAGGAAGCTCCTTGACCCGTCGTGTCTCTACCGCCTGCGGCGAGTCACCTTCAATTGGAATGGCCTTCAGCCGTGCAGCAGCAGCAACGAGATTGTCCATTGGGTTGGAGTAGTGACCCGGAGGTGTTGAAACAGCCTGAGGTATAACAGTGTTTTGACGAGGCGGATTCATCGGACGGGGCTGAACCGGCGCACCGGTCCCCGGAGCTTCCGGCTGGTTTCCCTCTAGCGGATTGCTGGTTCCTGCTCCTGGGGTGTTGAAAAGGTCTCTGGCCTCGAAAACCGAAGGCAAACGGGATCGGTACTTCCTCCTCATGACTTCATGCGACGCGTTCTGGTCCAACATGAGCCTGTAGGCTTGTGCGTCTAAAGCGGCCCGCTCTGTGGTCATCCTGGCATTCTCAGCTGCCAGGTCCGCCTTGGCCTGGGTGATCTGTTCCTTCACCTTTGCAATCTCCGCGTTATGGACTTCCTGATCCGCCGGATTAGCTTCTGCCATAAGCGCAGCCAATGCATCAAATAGATCTGATAGAACTTGAGCCGGCGGGCGTGCAGAGCTTCCTGCCCCGGCAGCTGTCGCCGCTACTGAACCGGAGGTTATTGGCGCAGCGGTCGAAGAATAAAGCGATGCTTGTGTGCCGGCCATGAATATTCCAACTCGATTGGGTTGATCAGAGGGGTCCGGAATACTGTCGCCATCGGAATAGCCCCCAATCTGGCCATCTTGTAGCTGATATAGAGATTCGGTTTCTCTGGTTGATGACTCGTCGCCGGAATAAACGACGGTCTCGCCGCGAGATTCCGATCCATCCTCATAACTTCCTCCATGGATGACTCCCACGAAGGCATGCTTCACGGCCAATTTAACCCGGGCATATCGCGCACGCTAAGCCGTTTCGACGAGGTCGGTGCAAATGTCCGGCTCAGGGCCCGGTTCTCCGATCTTGCCGATGAAAACGTGTATGCCACCAAAGGGGACCCGGTACCCGTACTCAACTGAGCTAGCCTCGGGGACCCAGCCTGCATCATTGATGTTCGGCAGCTTCGCACTGCGGGCCAACTCACTTGGCCATCTAGAGCAGATCGAGAGTTACGCCCCTGGCCACCAGGTCAAGTTCAGAAGCTTAAAATACACGGCCGATATCCGCGGAGACTTGATCTTCGACCGATTCGAGCCCCTGCCTAGTGCGCCACACGGTCACGATGAGCAAGATTTAGCTCTGCCATCGGATTGTGTTCAGGAGATCGCGCCGGCAACCACTCCGACCCTCAATTCGGAGCCAGATGCGCCATCCATGGATGGGTGGATGGACCCCGCCACGGAGGCCACACTCTCATCGGCGATCGAGCCGAGTATCGACCTTACCCTTCACGGGAGCCGTGACGCCGAACTACCGGATTCTTCCCCGGCCATGGACTCTGAACCGCCTGCGCCCCTGCCTATCGAATCCGATTGGGCGCCGATCATGGAATTTACCTCTGCGGATATCTTTCAGCACTCGCCCTTTGGCGACATACTGAACTCATTAAGGTCTCTCTTCTTGTCAGGAGAGTCCTGGCCGAACTATGTCCGACAGGATTGGGATCTGGATGACGAAGAAATTCGCCGCCCACCCACCACCCACTTAGTAGCCACTGTCGACGATTTGACCGACATGCTCGACTTCGACTCCGAAGACATCGACGGCATGGACGATGATGCAGGAGGCGAACAAGAACCACTGCCTATAGGGCACTGGACAGCCACCTCGTCATATGACATATACATGGTGGACACACCCAAAGAAGGCAATGGCAACGGGACAGCGGAGGATGAACCCTCCAAGAAGCAACCCAATCGCCGATGTCAGCGGCGCCACTCTAAGTCTCGCCAGAGCAAAAGCGGTGACACCGGCATAGGAGATAATAGCACTCCGGACAGTGCCGAAGACGACAACAATCCCCTCCAGCAAGATTTAGGGCAGGAGGATGGAGAAGCCAGCCCTCCCGAGAGAGCGGCAGATGGAGAGGCGGAGGATGATAATTACATGCCTCCCTCTGAAGACGAGGCAAGCCTCAACGATGACGAATTCGTCGTTCCTGAGGATACCGTCGAACAAGAGCGCTTCAAGCGCCGGCTTATAGCAACGGCAAACAACCTTTAAAAAACCAACATCAGCTTCAAGCTGATCAAGATTTGCTAGCTGACAGATGGAATGAAGTCCTTGCGGCCGAGGAATATAAACTCGAAGGCCGCTCCAAGAATTACCCAAAGTGCAGGTTGCTACCCCGACTGGAGGAGGAAGCACCAAAATTGTCGTGATATTGTCACGGCAGATGTCCTAGAGAAAGGACTTAGTCATGGAGCCATCGCGACGGGTTAGCTTGAAGGGGTTAAAGCGGACACAGGGACGCAAGAGAGTTTATACTAGTTCGGCCCCTTCGATGAAGGTAAAAGCCTACGTCTAGTTGTGATGGAATTGATGGGGTTTCGATGACTAGGGAGCAAACAAGCTTCGCCTAAGTCTCGAGTTTATGTCTGTTGTCCTTGAACCGCCGCCGGGTCATCCCCTTATATACACGGGTGACGCCCGTCGGTTCACAGATTCCCAATACCGGCTCATAGATGTTTCCGGTTTGGTCTCTACTTATTCCTAACTTACAATACAAATTACATACCAACGCCGGTTTACGGCTACAGGCCTTGAACCGACTATGGGCCTTGAGCCCTCATCTGCCTTCTTGGGTTTCAACATAGTTAACTACTGAAGAAGTTAACCCGGCCCAGATAGGCCGGTTTACGCCCAGTAGTGATATCCTCAACAAAAACCTACATCTCCGGCGTATGACGTGGCTGATCGGCCACCTCGTGGCCGCGACAAAGAGGCATTCCAGCCAAAAGTTCAGCCCGCACCCCGAAGCCACTCAAATAAAAACGTCAAGAGATGGGGAAATACGCCAGACCTGCGAGACATATTGGAGGACGAAGCAAAACACGCAAGATCGATCTACGGATCGCGAGGACGCGTCACTATGCGAGACGATAACCGTCATGCCGGATATAGTAAAAGTAAGTCCGGTCGGGCCGAACACAGCGGACAAGACTCATTTGAGCTGCATCGCGATATAGCCCAGTACAGAGGCGCCGCACACCCCCTATGCTTCACAGACGAAGTAATGGATCATCAAATCCCAGAGGGTTTCAAACCCGTAAATATAGAATCATACGACGACACAACAGATCCTGCGGTATGGATTGAGGACTTCCTCCTGCACATCCACATGGCCCGTCGTGATGATCTACACGCCATCAAATACCTCCCACTTAAACTCAAAGGACCAGCTCGGCATTGGCTCAACAGCCTGCCAGCAGAATCCATTGGCTGTTGGGAAGATCTGGAAGCCGCATTCCTTGACAACTTCTAGGGCACTTATGTGCGACCACCAGATGCCGTTGACTTGAGCCACATAATTCAGCAGCCAGAGGAATCGGCCAGGCAATTCTGGACACGGTTCCTAACAAAGAAAAATCAAATCATCGACTGTTCGGATGCAGAGGCCCTAGCAGCTTCTAAGCACAGCATCCGCGACGAGTGGCTCGCTCGGCACCTTGGCCAGGAAAAGCCGAAATCTATGGTAGCCCTCACGACGGTCATGACCCGCTTTTGAGCGGGAGAAGACAGTTGGCTGGCTCGCAGCAATAACATATCAAAGAACCATGGTACTTCGGATACCAAGGATGGCAATGGCAGGTCACGTCGCAACAAACATAAGCGCCGCATTATCAGCGACAATACTGAGGATACGGCAGTCAATGCCGGATTCAGAGGCTCTAAATCCAGTCAGCGGAAAAAGCCATTCAAAAGAAGCACTCCGGGCCCATCCAGTTTGGACCATATACTCGACCGCTCGTGTCAAATACACGGCACCCCCGATAAGCCAGCCAACCACACCAACAGGGATTGTTGGGTGTTCAAGCAGGCTGGCAAGTTAAATGCTGAAAACAAAGATAAGGGGTCACATAGGATGACGAGGAGGAGCCCTGGCAGCCGAACACCGGAGGACGGAAGAGGTTCCCCCCCCCCCCAAGTGCGGACGGTGAACATGATATACGCAACCCACATCCCCAAGAGGGAGCGGAAGCGTGCGCTAAGGGACGTATATGTGTTGGAGCCAGTCGCCCCAAAGTTCAACCCATGTTCTTCCTGTCCAACCACCTTCGGTCGCAGGGACCACCCCACTAGTATCCGTCATGGCAGATTCGCCGCACTAGTCTTAGACCCAATCATCGACGGATTTCACCTCACTCGAGACCTTATGGACAGTGGCAGCAACCTGAACCTGCTTTATCAGGACACAGTGCACAAAATGGGCATAGACCCCTCAAGGATCAAACCCACAAAAACGACCTTCAAAGGCGTCATACCAGGTGTAGAGGCTCATTGCACAGGCTCAGTCACACTAGAAGTGGTCTTCGGATCCCCGGATGACTTCCAAAGCGAGGAGTTAATCTTCGATATAGTCCCGTTCCGTAGTGGCCATCATGCGCTGCTCGGGCGAACTGCATTTGCGAGATTCAATGTGGTACCGCACTATGCATATCTCAAGCTCAAGATGCCAGGACTTCGAGGGGTCATCACAGTCAATGGAAACACAGAGCGCTCTCTCTGCACGGAGGAGCACACTACGGCCCTCACAGCAAAAGCACAAAACAGCCTCTTAAGGCAATCCACCAGTTCGGCGATTAAAGACCTAGACACCTTCAAGCGCGCCCAGAGTAATCGGCAACAAGACCGCCTGGCACATTTCCGAGCTTGCATAGCAATGCGGCCCCCACCCCAGTACCAGCCAAACGGCGAAATCCATGCCACGCGTACATAATTACGCATTAAAAATACCATGGGCATAGGTGGGGAGGGGGGCACGACTACGGCACGCCCCAAGACACGGCTCAACCGCACTAGGGGCTTCCCGCTTTGTTATTTTTCTCTATTTCAGGACTTTAATCTCTAGAAACCCCGTCCGGTAGTACGGTTGTCGGACACACGATGCAACAACCAAGGAGGCAGAAAGCTACGCCGCACCACGGAACTCCCAGGTGGTCTCTGACAATGAGTGAAATACCTGCTTTAAATACCATTCCTCAGCTTGCCCTTGGAGGGGACATGTCAAATGGACCTACCTTTTTCTTATCGCACTACCTGTATCAGTCTGCTTTAACGCACCTTTTTGAATAAACAATGCATATCACTAGACTATTATCGCATTCTCTATTCTTCCTTATATATATATATATATATATATATATATATATATATATATATATGTTCATTCATGACATCCAGCACCCGTACACTCTGGTATGGCCAATACGCTAGGGGCTTAAGCATGCCCCATAATACAGTGTGAGAAGTCCGAACACTTTCGACAGTGCGGCACCCCGAACTTATAGCATTATATGCATCAGCTCCGAATCATGTCTTGGGTCAATAGTTGGGTTTGCCCGGCTCCCATGTTTTAGTAACTTACGTTCCGCTATATCGGCTAAGGTAGCACTGGGAGAACTACTGCGATTGTGCCCCGGTTCAGCTGCGCTAAGCACCTTAGTAGAGAAAGCTAAAACTGACTGTCATGATAAGGCGAGAGCTGGTCGCTGTTCGAGAGGTTTCAAGTCCCTAAAGACTTATGCCGCTTAGAGCGAGGAGTCGGCTTTGTCCGGCTTAAGGCGTGTATAGCGCCCCGAATTCGGCCTTCCGAATACTAGGGGCTTCGCCAAAATTTAAAATTGTAGAATTCTATGGCTAAGTGAGAGTGATAGAGCATTATAGTCTGGTTGCCTTGTTCGTTGTGCTGAGCACCTCCCTCGAAGGACCCAACAATGGGAAAAAGAGTGCTCAGGTTTATCCTGAACACCCCAGCACTCGTGGCATGGGGGCAGAAGCCGACGACTGGCCATCTCTCAGATTTGATAAACAGCCGCACAGAAAGTAATATTTTAAATTCAAACAAGCGTTGCATAGCGCATATGAACAAGTTTTCATAATACAGGATCACACGAGCAAGTTCATTCAAAAATTACATCTTTTGCACACTCGTCCACCACAAGACGGGCACCCTTCAGGACACCCTCATAATACATTTCCGGGTGGTGATGCTCCTTGCCCTGCGGCAGCCCATCCTTCACCAGCTTCTCAGCGTCCATCTTGGCGCAGTGCACCTTCGCACGGGCAAAGGCCCGGTGTGCACCCTCGATGCAGACGGACTGCTTTATAGCCTCCAGCCGTGGGCAGGCATCCATAAGCCGCCTCACCAGGCCAAAGTAGCTGTTGGGAAGGGAGTCGCCAGGCCACATCCGGACTATAAGGCCCCTCATGGCCTGTTCGGCCGCCTTGTGCACCTCGACCAGTTGCTTCAGCTGGTTGCTCATAGGCATCGGGTGTTCGGTCCCAGTATACTGAGACCAGAACAGCTTCTCCGTTGAGCTTCCCTCCTCGGCCTGGTAAAACTTCGCGGCATCTGACACGCTGTGGGGCAAATCTGCGAATGCTCCTGGAGAACTCGGGACTCGGGTAAGTAACAAGTAATTTACTTTCACATGCTTGCTTTGCATATTGAGTGCCTTACCCGCCGCTATCTTCCTAATCGCCTCAATCTTCTGGAGGGCCTTTTGGGCTTCAGCCTTGGCATTCTTTGCGCTCTCGAGGGTCGCGGCAAGCTCAGACTCTCGCGTCTTCGAGTCAAGCTCCAAAGCCTCGTGCTTCGTCACGAGAGCCTGGAGCTCTTGCTGCACCTCGCCCACCCGTGCCTCTTGTTTCTCCCGCTCGGTGCGCTCCTTGGCCGCTTTGTCTTCGGCCTCGGATAGCACTTGCTTCAGGGTCGCCACTTCGGTCGTGGCCCCTGGCACATTCATGATGATCCTGTCATTTCGCAACCACATTTTCTTTTTTATATATAGACAAGGTATTACTTACCTTTGTTCTCCTCGAGCTGCCTCTTGGCAAGGCTGAGCTCTTTCTCGGACCCCTCGAGGTCCTGCTTCTGTGCGGCAACCTCCGCAGTCAGTGCGACAGAGGTCAGCAGCGAAGTCTGCATACGCATACAGACATACTTATATTAGACTCATGTATATACTATTTGATCCTCTATTCGGCTTTTCTTTGTGAACACTGAACAGAGCATCAGGGGCTACTGTCTATGCGGTAATATTTTTCCTATATTTTCAATACATACCTCAAAGCCTGTTAGAAGGCTGGCACAGGCTTCAGTCAGTCCGCTCTTGGCGGACTGAACCTTCTTGATCACCGCACTCATAATAGTGCGGTGCTCTTCGTCGATGGAAGCGTCGCGAAGCGCTCCCAGCAGGTTGTCTGGTGCCTCTGGATGGACAGACGTCACCGGCACAGGCGTCTTGCCCCTTTTGGAAGGGAGCCGCCTGCCCGAGTCCGGAACCACTGGAGGTTCCGACGCGGTGTTCGGCTGAGAGCTGAACTTGGAGCCCTCGGGAGCCTTGCTCCCTTTGCTCCTGGAGTCCAGAAGGTCGCCTTGAGGCGCCTCCGGGACTGTCTCCCCCCGGCTCGGTGCCCCTTGAGACAATACCTCGGCATTGTCTGTAGGGCAAGGAGAGGTGGCGGTTGGAAGTGTATCACTATTCATGTCCGACGAGTCCAAGGAACCGTCCAACGATGATATATCGGTACGGGCTTGGGGCGGACTGCATAATCATATTCGGCGTTAGGAGAAGCAGTGCGACAAAGGTATGCTATGATTTACTCTGGTATCCGAATACTTACGACTTCACCAGGGGCTTGGCCCCGAGCAGCCACTCGTCTTCACCGTCGGCGGCGGCGGTGGAACAGTTCGGAAGGAGAGTCCTTCCCTTCTTTGACCCTTCGGCCTCCTTGGTTGGGGGGCCTTCCTTTTCTTGTCTCCCCCGGCTGGAGGGGGAGAGTCTTCGTCTTCCTTCTCCTCGTTTTCGTGGGAGGAGTGTGTCTCGGAGTTATCGGACGATGAGTCCGATACCACCTGGCGTCAGGAACTCTTTTGAGTTCCCTTGGCCTTCTTCTTGGTCTTGTCCGGCACCTCATAAGGAGCCGGAGTCTGCATCTCCGTTAGGAGATCGTCCGCAGGGTCTTCGGGCAGAGGAGCCGGACAGTTGATATGCTCCGATGTCTTCACCCAGTCCTGTCAAAGGCATGGGAGCTCAGACCACACACATGATTAAGCTATGGGAAATAAATACCCATCAAGATGTACAGAACTTACCGGATTCGCGTGGCACTTCACGCTTAGCCCGCGGTACTCGGTAAGAGAAGGAGGGACCTCGGCGCCCTTGAACAGCGCCCTCCAGACGTCTTTATGCGTCGTGTCGAAGAGCTCGCTGAGAGTCTGGTGCTGGGCCGGGTCGAACTCCCATAAGTTGAAGTCCCGTTGTTGACACGGGAGGATCCGACGGAAGAGCATGACCTGGACTATGTTGAAAAGCTTAAGTTTCTTGCTTATCATGTTCCGGATACACTTCTGGAGTCCGTCCAGCTCCACCAATGAACCCAGGACAGGCCCTTCTCCTTCCAAGAAGTGAGCCGCTCGGGATTCTGGATCGAAACTCGGGGGCCACCACCCAGTTGGTGTCGCGCAGCTCGGTAATATAGAACCACCCTGATTGCCACCCCTTTATGGTCTCCACGAAGGAGCCCTCGATCCATATAACATTGGGCATTTCACCCACCATGGCTCCGACACATTCCGCTTGTTGGCCACCCACCACCTTCGGCTTGATATTGAAGGTCTTCAGCCACATGCCGAAGTGGGGCCGGATGCGGAGGAAAGCCTCGCACACGATGATGAACGCCGAGATGTTGAGGATGAAATTCGGGGCCAAATCATGAAAGTCCATCCCGTAGTACAACATGAGGCCGCGGACGAATGGATGGAGGGGAAACCCCAGTCTGCGAACGAAGTGGGGGAGGAAAACCACCCTTTCGTGAGGTTCCGGGGAAGGGACGATCTGCCCCGCGGCTGGCAGCCGGTGCGCGATATCCGCGGCTAAGTATCCGGCTCCACGTAACTTTTTGATGTGCCCCTCCGTGACGGAGGAGGCCATCCACTTGCCTCCCGCTCCGGACATGTTTGGAGAGAGTTGAGGAGGAGGATGCGGACTTGGGCGCTGGAGCTCGAGTGCGCGAGAATGGATGAGCAAGGAGGAAGAAGGCGTGGGTAGAAAAAGGTGAGATCTTATCCCTTTATAAGGGCAGACTAAATTATGCACCCCCCACTAGCCTGGTAAAACTCGCTTATCCCCCAAGCGCCATAATTGATGGCGCGGTTGGGTTACCCACGTCCGTATTGACGAGAATCCCGTAATAAGGGGAACACAATCTCTGCTTTGACAAGACGTGTCAAGAAACCGCCTCGCGTTATGTGCGGGGGCTGGTTAAAGAAAAACGGTTCAAATAATTACCGGGCCGTGGTGTAATGTCATGCTGCCAAAACGTGTCAGCAGATTAGATTTGTGGTAATATTATTCTCCCTACGGTTGTATGTGGAACTTATTTTGTAGGGTCAGACACTATCCTTGTATTCAAACTCTTCTGTGGTGTATCCGGAGGAGGAACCCGCCTTGCAATGCCGAAGACAACATTGCACGCCGGACTCATCGTCATTGAAGCCTGGTTCAGGGGCTACTGAGGGAGTCCTGGATTAGGGAGTCTCCGGACAGCTGGACTATATCCTGTGGTCGGACTGTTGGACTATGAATATACAAGATTGAAGACTTCGTCCCGTGTCCGGAGGGGACTCTACTTGGCGTGGAAGGCAAGCTAGGCAATACGGATATGTATATCTCCTCCTTTGTAACCGACCTTGTGTAACCCTAGCCTCCTCCGGTGTCTATATAAATTGGAGGGTTTTAGTCCGTAGGACAACATACAATCATACCATAGGCTAGCTTCTAGGGTTTAGCCTCTCCGATCTCGTGGTAGATCAACTCTTGTACTACTCATATTATCAAGAATAAATCAAGCAGGACGTAGGGTTTTACCTCCATCAAGAGGGCCCGAACCTGGGTAAAACATCATGTCCCCTACCTCCTATTACTATCCGCCTTAGACTCACAGTTCGTGACCCCCTACCCGAGATCCGCCGGCTTTGACACCGACAGCCGCCATGAGCCGGCGCCTGCGAGGGCGAATGGACCAGAGCCAAGCCTTCGCCCGGGCCAAGGTGTAGCAGACGCAGGAGCTGGAGCGCGCCGTGTTCGTAAGTTTTTGCATTGCCTTCTGTTTTTCTTTTTTTGTTTCTTCTTCTTCGTGGGGGAGCGCTAGCACACCCACTGGGTGTAGCCCTTGAGATTCGGGCCAACTGCATAGCAGTTGGGTCGAATCTTTAACCGTTGTCTTTGTGTTGACCATCGCTTCTTGCAGCAACTGGACTCCTATCGGGTCAGCGTCTTCAACCGGCTTCTGGAGAAGCACCGGCAGCTCAAGGAGTAGCTCGCCGCCAAGGAGGGGGAGCTCCGTGCTGCCACAGGTATTTTTCTTGCATGCTCTTTTTAGTGGGGGCGTGCTAGCGCACCCATTGGGTGTAGCCCCCGAGATTCAAGCCAACTGCGTAGTAGTTGGGTCGAATCTTAAAATGGTACTTCATTTCTGATTCTTTCTTCTGCAGCCGAGGTTCTGCCTTGGAGGACCCGGATGATTCGAGCCGGCCTTCATTATGACCGGCTTGTGCCGACACCGGCCGGCTTGGGGCCGAGGTGGCGAGGGCGAGGGCGGAGGCGGCTGGAGCCCCGCAGGCGCTCGACGAAGCCGGCAGGCTGCGGGAGCGGCTAGCGGGCAACAAGACCCGCCTGGAGGCTGAGGTGGAGCGCCTCAAGGCGGAGGCCGCCAAGGTGGTGGAGGCGCAGTGGGCACTTGTCGAGGCCGACCAGCAACGCAGCAAGCTGGCCGGCAACAAGGGCCAGCTCCAGGCCGAGGTGGAGCGCCTGAAGGCGCTGGTGGCCGCGGCAGAGGAGACCCGTTAGGGGGAAACCCACCGCCATGAGGAGGCCGAGAAGGCGGCCGAGGCTAAGGACGCCGAGCTGAAGGGGCCCTTACCAAGGTCTCCAACCTGGAGAAGACGTTGTAGGAGTGTGGCCGCACCGTTGCCCTGGAGCGGCGTGGTACGTTGCTCGAAGCGCAGCACCTGGAAGAGTCCTTCTCTAGTAAGTGCTTTCCTTGGGTTTTGCCTGGCTGGGACCCCGGCTTCTTTTCCTTGGTGACTTTCTTCCGACTTGCTTTTTTTCTTTATAGGGGCCTTCCCGGAGACGCGCCAGTTAGCGGAGGAGGTCGTCCGCTTTCAGCGCGACCCGCAGGGGGTCGTTGGCTCCGGGACTGACCCGCAGGTAGCCTGGACCTTCCCGGAGATCGTGACCGCCGCCGAGGCTCGTCTACAAGTCTTGGGCGATCAGATGGGGCAGATCTCCTAGGCCGGTGCGGCGATGACGGCAGCCCTCTGGCTGGGCTCCGTTGCGCCGAGCAGCTTCATGCAGCTGGCGTGGTGGTTGGAGGTGGGGCCGGATCGGCTCTACGACTGTCTTGTTTCCGCCGCTCGTGCCGGCGCCGAGATGGCGCTCATGTTTGCATTGTCTTGGTATCTGGACCTGTCACTGGATGCGCTAATGGACCAGCGAGCCGGCTTGGAGAACCAACTGCAGGCGGAGGCCGGACGGATCGCTGCTCGGGCCAGCTACCTCGCCGGGTTCGCCTTCCATGACAAGTTCCGGGTGGAGGATGGCGGAGTTGTGCCTGCTGACGACTATGGCCTGCTTTTGGACAACCAGGAGGGCACCTCCGAGGAGACGGACGTCTACCGTGACATGGACGCCGAGGAGGGAGACACCGGCACCTCGGCGAACCCGGAGGCCACCGAGGGAGATGCCTGAAGCTTCCTGTTTTTAACTTAGTAAAAATTTATGTTAGGTAGCAGGTACACCCACCCACTGGGGGTGTTTGGTGTAATGAATTCTGGCCTTGAGCCTGCTTAAATTTGAACTTGTGATGTATAAATTTCGTGAATGTTTGCGCTCTTGGTTTTTTGTCTTTGGAGCTGTTTTCTTGCGATTTCCCCTCTCGGGCCTCCCGCCCGCGAGTCTGACAGCCGAGGCTCCAGTCCGTGACAAGGAGTTCGGCCTTTGAGAGGAGCGCGTAGTGCTTAGGCTGTCGAAGCGTTGAGCACGAGCGAAACACCCACTAGGTCGGCTAGCGGCTATCCGGCGAAGCCGATCGGCGAGCAGCCGGTGGTGTGGGAGTGTAAAGTGGCGGGGGACGGGTCGATCAACCCGGTGGTATGTATGAATTTCGTGGATGCCTACGCTATTGCTTTTCATCTTTTGAGTTGTTTTCTTGCGGCTTTCCCCTCTTGGGCTCCCCCCCCCCCGCACGAGTCTAGCGGCCGAGGCTCC
>NC_041392.1:275602091-275669676 GCF_002162155.2 Triticum dicoccoides | reverse complement strand
CCGTGACAAGAAGTTCGGCCTTTGAGTGGATCGCGCAGTACTTAGGCTTTCGAAACATTGAGCATGAGTGAAACACCCACTGGGTCGGCTGGCGGCAATCCAGCGAAGCCGGTAGGTCAGCAGTCGGTCGTGCAGCATCTTAACATGGCATGGCCGGGTTGGGTAACCCGGCGGTCCTTCACTTAGCATTCATGGCGTGCTGGTGCTCTGGCCTTGCACGCTTGCCGGCCAACAGCCGAACCCGGTTATGTGGCTTAGGGCGGAGTGGAAGGCCGCGGCGATCCCAATACATCAGGAACTGCTAGGTAAGGCGGCGGGTAGTGACCAAGCAGGCCAGCCCCCGAGCCCCCGGGTCGAGCAAGTCGGGCCGCTGGCCGGGTTTGATAAAGAGGTAAATAATGCACAAATGCAGGAGACACAAAAGCTTGGTCGGAAAGGGTAGCCCCCGCGCGTTGTTCGGGGACTCCATAGTTTTCAGATGATTACAAAAGGCAGTGATACATACTTGCACACAGCTAACTGTAAAACGGCCAGAGTAGTTCTGCGTTCCACGGCCGGGTTGTTTCTTCGCCTGCGGTGTCTCTCTTGTGCTTGTTTGACTTGCGGGCGTCGATGAGGTAGTAGGCATTGTGATCGCACAAGGCTTTGCTGATGATGAAGGGGCCCTCCCATGGGGAGGACAGCTTGTGTTGGTCGGTCTGCTCTTGGACGACTCGGAGGACGAGGTCTCCCTCCTGAAAAGCGAGGGGCTTGATCTTCTTGCTGTGGTAGTGCCTCAGGCCTTGCTGATAGATGGCTGAGTGGCTGGGCGCTAGGAGACCTGCTTCTTCGAGCAAGTCGACGCCGTGTTCGTGACCTTCTTTGGCTTCGGCTGTAGTGTACATCGTGATGTGCGGCGAGTTGAGCTCGACGTCGGACGGGATGATGGCTTCTGCTCCGTAGACAAGGAAGAACGGGGTGAACTTGGTTGACCAGTTTGGCGTTGTTCGGAGACTCTAGAGGACGGTCGACAGCTCGCCGAGCCAGCTGCCGAGAGAATGGATGAGCGGCTCGATGAGACACGGCTTGATGCCTGATAGGATGAGGTCGTTGGCCCGCTCGACCTGGCCGTTGGATTGCGGGTGTGCAACGGAAGCCAAGTCGAGGCGGATGCCAGAGACGGAGCAGTACTGCGTGAGCGCTCCCTTGGCGAAGTTGGTGCCGTTGTTCGTGATGATGCGGTTCGGCATGCCGTAGCACACCGTGATGTCCTTGATGAATCGGATGGCCGTTGGCCCGTCCAGTTTCTTGATTGGCCTTGCTTCGATCCACGGTGAACTTGTCCACTGCCACCAGCAAATGCGTCATGCTGCCTCGAGGGGTCTTAAAGGCCCCCACCATGTCGAGTCCCCAGACCGCGAAGGGCCAGGCGATCGGGATGGTCCGGAATGCTGATGCCGGCTGGTGGCTGCGCTTGCTAAAGTGTTGGCATCCCTCGCACTTGAGGACGAGTGACTCGGCGTCTTGGAGGGCCGTGGGCCAGTAGAAACCATGGCGGAAAGCCTTGGCCACCAGGGACCGCGAGGCAGCGTGGTGCCCGCACTTGCCCTGGTGTATGTCGAGGAGGATCTCAATGCCCTAGTCTTTCTCAACGCAACGCTGGAACATGCCAGTGGAGTTGTGCTTGACGAGCTCGTTGTTGATGATGTTGTACACGGACGCCCGGCACTGCACTTTTCGGGCCTCGGTCTCGTCCATGGGGAGGACCCCATTCTCCAGAAACTCTGAGATGGGTAGGGCCCATGATGGCGCCATCACCATGGCGAAGACGGCCACCATGGCGGGCTCTGGGGTGGCAGCCCCCGAGACGGGTTCAGCAGCCCCCGGGTTGGGAATGGCGGCGGCCGGGTTGATGGCCGCAGCCCCCAGGCCGGGTTGAGCAGTCCCCGGACCTGGTTCGACGGTCCCAGGGCCAGGTTTGGCAGTCCCCGGGCTGGGTTGAGGCGCGGCCGGGTCATCCGGGACGTAGATGGACTCGGAGTCCAGAGACGGCTTGACGGACGGCTTGTGCAGGTGCTCGAGGGAGACACCGGACGGGATGGATTGCCGGGACGAGGCGATCTTGGCGAGCGTGTTGGCTGCCTCATTTTCCGCGCGTGTGACATGGAGGAACTCATAGCCTGCGAAGAATCTGGACAGCTTCTGGATGAGGAAGCGGTAGCTCGCCATGTTGGGGTCGCTGGCGTCCCACTCGCCGGAGCACTGCTGCACCACCAAATCCGAGTCACCATAGCACAGGATGCGCCGGATGCCGAGTTCCTTGGAGAGCCGGAGGCCATGCACAAGGGCTTCATACTCGGCGACGTTATTGGAGGCGGTGAAGTGGATATGGAGCGCGTACTTGAGCCGGTTGCCCTTCGGGGAAGATAGCACAATGTCGGCCCCTAGGCCGAGACGCATCTTTGAGTCGTCGAAGTGCATGCGCCAATGCGTTGAATCTGGCGGCGGCAGCAGGTACTGGGTTTCGGTCCAATCGACGAAAAAGTCGGCCAGAGCTTGGGACTTGATCGTAGTGCGAGGCTCGTAGAGGATGGTGTGGCCGGCTAGCTCGAGCGCCCACTTGGCGACCCGGTGAGAGGCGTATCGACACCCAATGATCTCGCCTAGGGGGGCTGAGGGAGTCTTGGATTTGGGGGTCTCCGAACAGCCGGACTATATCCTTTGACCGGACTGTTGGACTATGAAGATACGAGATGGAAGACTTTGTCCCGTGTCCGGATGGGACTCTACTTGGCGTGGAAGGCAAGCTAGGCAATACGGATATGGATATCTCCTCCTTTGTAACCGACCTTGTGTAACCCTAACCTCCTCCGGTGTCTATATAAACCGGAGGGTTTTAGTTCGTAGGACAATATACAATCATACCATAGACTAGCTTCTAGGGTTTAGCCTCTCCGATCTCGTGGTAGATCAACTCTTGTACTACTCATATCATCAAGAATAATCAAGCAGGACGTAGGGTTTTACCTCCATCAAGAGGGCCCGAACCTGGGTAAAACATCGTGTCCCCTGCCTCCTGTTACCATCCGCCTTAGATGCACAGTTCGGGACCCCCTACCCGAGATCCGCCGGTTTTGGCACCGATATTGGTTCTTTCATTGAGAGTTCCTCTGTGTCGTCATCATTATGCTTGATGGCTCCTTCAACCATCGATAGTGATGCAGTCCAGGGTGAGACTTTTCTTCCTGGACAGATCTCTGTATTCAGCGGCTCCACACTGCAGGCCAACTCGCTTGGCCATCCGGAGCAGATCGAGAGCTATACCCCTGGCCATCAGGTCAGATTTGGAAACTTAAACTACATAGCAGACATCCACGGAGACTTGATCTTCGACGGGTTCGAGCCCTTGCCGAGTGCGCCGCACGGTCACGATGAGCATGATTTAGCTCTACCATCAGACAGTATTCGGGAGATCAGACCGGCGACTGCTTCGACCCTCAAATCAGAGCCAATCACGCCATCCAATGACGGGTGGATAGACCCCGCCAAGGAGGCCACACTCTCATCGGCGATCAAGCCGAGTATCGACCTTACCCTTCACGAGCGCCGTGACGCCAAACTGCGGGATTCTTCCCTGGCCACGGACTCCGAACCGCCTGCGCCCGTGCCTATTGAATCCGACAGGGCGCTGATCATGGAGTTCACCTCCGCGGATATCTTCCAGCACTCACCCTTCGGCGACATACTGAACTGATTAAGGTCTCTCTCCCTGTCAAGAGAGTCCTGGCCGAACTATGTTCGGCACGATGGGGATGCGGATGACAAAGAAATTCGCCGCCCACCAACCACCCACTTAGTAGCCACTGTCGACGATCTGACCGACATGCTCGACTTCGACTCCGAAGACATCGACGGTATGGACAATGATGCAGGAGACGAACAGGAACCACTTCCCACAGGGCACTGGACGCCCACTTCATCATATGATGTATACATGGTGGACACACCCAAAGAAAATGACGACGAGGAATGGAAGGACGCGGCGAAGGGTTGTTCCCTCGAGAAGCAGTCAAAGCGGCGGCGTAAGCGTCACTCCAAATCCCGCCTCGGTAGAAACAGCGATCATATAGACCCAGTGATAGAGCAGGGTGAACCATCGCCCGACCACGGCAACACGGAGAATCAAAGTGAACAACCCGACTTCGTCAAAGATAACAGTCCGGATGACATCACACTAGACAGGCACCCGGAGCAACAGAATGCCCATCAAAGGCTTGTTGCCACTACGAGGAGTCTGAAAAAGAAGAAGCAAAGGCTCAGGGCTGCACAAGACACACTCAGAATCAGATGGAGTGAAGTACTCAACACTGCAGCGAAGTACGGTGGTAATCGCCACACCAAGAGCTACCCGAAGCGAAAGTTGCTACCTGAATTCGATGAGGAGGCCTTAGATCCCCAGCAACCAAAAACCAAAATGGCCATCCGGTCGGATAGACGACCTTGTGGCCAACATAGAGCGGCAAACGACGCCGCACATAAGCCAGTACGCGACCCACGTGAGGGCTCGCATCAAAAGAACGGCACAACCATATCCATCTACGGGCCACGCAAGCGCGCTCCAGCATGCAATACAACACAACAAACATCCCAACACCACGGTACACCCAAATACAGGGGTGCCGCACACCCCCTATGTTTCACCGATGAGGTGCTGGACCATGAATTTCCAGAGGGATTCAAACCCGTAAACATAGAGGCGTACGACAGAATGACAGACCCTGGGGTCTGGATTGAGGACTACATCCTCCATATCCATATGGCTCGAGGAGACGATCTCCATGCCATTAAGTACTTACCCCTCAAGCTCAAAGGACCAGCTCGGCACTGGCTTAAAAGCCTCCCCGAAAACTCCATTGGATGCTAGGAAGAGCTCGAAGACGCCTTTCGGGCACATTTTCAGGGGACCTATGTCCGACCACAGGATGCAGACAATTTAAGTCATATAACTCAACAGCCCGGAGAGTCAGCCCGAAAGCTTTGGAACAGGTTCCTCACTAAAAAGAACCAAATAGTCGACTGTTCGGACGCCGAAGCCTTAGCAGCTTTCAAGCACAACGTTCGAGACGAATGGCTTGCCAGACACCTCAGCCAAGAAAAGCCGAGAACAATGGCATCATTAACAAGCCTCATGACCCGCTTTTGTGTGGGCGAGGACAGCTGGTTAGCCCGATACAGCACCAGCGACCCAAGTACATCTGAAGTCAGGGACGGAAACGGGAAATCACGACACAGCAAAAACAAGCGCCAGAATAAAGAAGACAACCCGAAGAGCACGGCGGTAAACGCCGGATTCAGAACCTCTCGGCCAGGTCAGCAAAAGCTGCCCTCCAAAGGCAACAAACACGAACTGTCTAGCCTAAACAAGATTCTGGACCAAATATGTCAGATCCATAGCACCCCCGATAAACCTGCAAATCATACCCATAGAGAATGTTGGGTCTTCAAGCAGTCCGGCAAGCTCAACGCCGAACATAAGGGGAAGGATACACCAAGCGAAGACGAGGACGAGCCTCGCAAGCAAAGCACTGGGGAACAGAAGAAATTCCCACCAGAGTCAAAATAGTAAACGTGTTACACGTGACAAAGGGGAGAAACAAAGCGGCACTCCTAGAAACACATGCCCCAGGGCCTATCGCCGCGGAGTTCTGCCACTGGTCGTCCCAACCGATCACCTTCGACCATCGGGATTACTCGGCAAGTATCTGGCGTGCAGGATGGGCTGCCTTGGTATTAGACCAAATAATTGACGGATACCACTTCACACGAGTCCTGATGGACGGCGACAGCAGTCTAAACCTGATATATCAGGACAGAGTCCACAAAATGAGGATAGACCCAACAAAAATTAGCCGCAACAACACTACCTTTAAAGGAGTAACACCAGGCCCAGGGGCCCATTGCACGGGCTCCCAGCTACTATAGGTTATATTCGGCTTTTTCGATAACTTCCACAGCGAAAATTTAACGTTCCATATCGATCCATTCCAAAGTGTCTATCAAGCACTACTCGGACGCGAAGCTTTTGCTCGCTTTAACGCAATACCGCATTACGCTTCTCTCATGCTTAAGATGCCCGGTCCACGTGGCATCATTACAATAAATGGAAATATTGAGCGCTCCTTGCACGCGGAAGACCGTGCGGCCGCCTTCGCAGCCGCACACTAAATGGCCTCACCAACTAATGCATCTGCCAGGTCGCTAAGACCACGGACGCGGTTAGACGAGTCCGGCGCAGCTATATGTACTTGATACAGGTTTGATGGCTATACCGCTATTACAATACAAGGGGCTCGACACGCACAAACAAGGGGCAATTAGGCTCAACTTTACTCATCTTGAACTGTATATAGTTTATTTAGTATAACCTACCTTTTTGCACGACAACTTTTCAACTAAGTTCCTCTCTTTTACAGATGACCATCGTGCTACACCCATCCACGACACAGCACAACGGAGACACAGGCACAGACGTGCAGCAGGGACCCGTTCCAAGGATTCTTTTTAGATTAAGACCCTGCGTAAACCTTTTTTACTATCTCTTGTTGATACACATCCCTCGGATTCTCAGTACAATTGAGAAGGATGCTGACGTATTGGCATGTGGCCACCTCAGAATATTGCACGTACCTGGACACCAGGGGCTTATTACAAAGGGCATTGTTTAGGCCCGGTTTACATCATAAAGACCGAATACCTTAGGGAGTGTTTGGCGTCGCGAGTTTGGCCTTATATGCATCAGCTCCGAATCATGTCTTTGGTCAAATGTTGGGTTTGCCCGGCTCCTGTGTTTTGCTGCCTTACGTTCCGCTCTATCGGCTAAGGCGGCACCAGGAGAACTACTGCGATTGTGCCCTGGTTCATCCGGACGAGCACCTCAGTAGAGAAAGCCAAAAACTGACTGTCATGATATAGCGTGAGACTGGTCAACCACTCGATGACCTAGCGGAATCTTCGGGATTCCTCCGCCTTAACGAAGGGCCGTTTCCGGGCCAGGCATATACGCTCCCCGAATCCAGATGAGCGTGGAGCCACCAGGGGCTATATAGTAGCCCCACTATCAAAATCCTCTGGCTAAGTGAAAGTGTTAAAGCATTATAGTCTGGTTGCCTAGTTCGCTGCGCTATCACCTCCTTAATGGACCAAGACGTTGGATCAAGTGTGAACATGCGTCTTCTGCGAACACCCCCGCATTATATATATATATATATATATATACATAAATGGCCGCACAGGAGGCATCATTGTACTTTTGGGCAAAAGTATAAATACATCCTTGATAAATTCAATAAAACATTGCTTTTACAATGGGAATACATGTCACTCAAACATAATATTCTTCGAGCACTGAGCCTCTATCAAACGAGCGCCTTCAAGAACTTCTTCAAAGTAGTTCTCAGTAGCCACTCGGCCTATGGCCGAACCCTGTCCCGCAACAGTGGTGGCATCCATCTCCGCCCAGTATGTTTTGACACGGGCAAGGGCCATCCGCGAGCCTTCTATGCACGCCGACCTCTTTACAGCATCGATGCGTGGCACAACGCCAAGGAATTGTTACACTAAGCTAAAGTAGCTATTCGCCCTTGGCCCTCCTAGCCACAAATGATCCACAACGGACCTCATGGCCAGTCCGGATAATCTATGGAGCTCGGCCCAACCGGTCAATCGCTCATTTAGCAACAACGGACGGACTGGAGCGTGAAACTGTGACCAGAACAGCTTCTCCACTTCAGGACCTTCCTGATCCTTGAAGTACTCGGTCGCATCCGCAGCACTTGCAGCCAAATCCATGTACGCATCCACAGAACTCCATAGCCGGTCCAGAGGAGCATACTTCGGATCTCCGAACTTAGTCTGCAACAAGAAGGGCTTCCCAGACATGATATCTGCAGCTTGATTCAGCTCCTCCTTCGTTGCTCTAATTTTGGAGTGGGCTTCCTTGGTAGCCACCCGGGCCTTCTCCAGGTCCATCGCCTTCGCCCGGTTTTCCTCTTCAAGAAGCCGGTAACGGTCAGCAGCATCTTTTAACTCCACAGCCATCTTGGCAATTTTTTCCTTGCTCTGGCAATGTGTGGCATGTTCGGCCCTTAACTCTTCGGCCGCCTGTAAAGCGGCCGCATTGCTACTCCTTGCTTGCTCCTTGGCTCGGGAAAGCTCCGCCCGAAGGGTCTCCATGGTGGCCGCTCCATCTGCAGTCACAACATATTAAAGATACTGGCATCATGCTGCTCTTATTATGTGACGATCACCCGAAAAACCACTCACCCTGTGCCTCGTCAAGCCTCTTGTTGACAAGCACGATGTCGGCATCTGCCGCATCCAGTTGCCGCTTTAGTTTGGCAAACCCATCAGTCCGGCTAGCCACCGGAGCTTCAACCACCTGCACATAAAGGTGGTCTGGTTATTACCTGAGACTATGATCCTCTGTTTGCTGCTGTTCTCAATGATAACCAGAGTCTCAGGGGCTACTATCTGCATAGACATACCTAACCTATGCGATACTATTAAAGGCATACATTATTTTACATACCTCGAGCCTTTCAGCAGACTCATAAAAGCTTCACGCAAACCGCTTTCGGCGGATGAAATCCTTTCAATTACCGTACCCATTAGCGTACGATGCACTTCTGAGATGACAGCTTTCCCCAGAAGATCCTTCAACGCGTCCGACCGCACACAGTATGGACCCTTGCTGTCGCTCTCATCAGGAGCCGGATACTGGGTATGCCGGGCAACCAGAGGGTTATCCTCTGGCGATATTATATCCGGAGATACCCTTTGTGATGACACTTCAAGGTCGCCCGCTTCTTGATCTGGGGAGTCCGGGGGAGGCGTTTCGCTCTCCATCATCTCCGGAAGAAGATCCCCCGAGGATGAACTCTGTCGAGAAGGGCTGAGATCTGGACTACAATTTACAAGCATTGGTTATTGTCTTCGGAAGTAAGGTAGGATATCTTCACTATTAAGTACTTTTTGATTACTTACAGCTTGGTAGAGGGCTGATCCCCGCGCGGACATTGTGCGGCAGGAATAACCTCCAAGGCAGGACCCTCTGGCGGAGATTTCTTCTCCCGTTTGGAAACTTTAGTTTCCGGCTCTTCAGAGGTAGTCCTCTTCCTTCCCTGGGGAGAGAGAATGTCAGATTCTCCCCCTTGGTTATCCTCCCTCGCGGAGGCGCTCATTCCCTCGATTGGAATAGGTAGCGATGGAGGCCCGCTTTCGCCCTCTTTATTCCCCCCCTTCATCTTCCTTTGAGGGCACTAGACAAGGTGCTGGCTCGAGCATCTTTTCCAACACCGGATTGTCCAAGCCTTCAGGAAGGGGGGCCGAACACCGGATCATCTTCGCCTTTGTTATCCAGTCTGGTCAAAGAGCGATTCTTCAGAATGATGTCATGATAAATAAAGGGACAGTGTGTTTGGCCATGGGATTACTTACTTGGGCAGCGGGGCGGTTGCAGCTCAGGCCCACGTCCTCGCTAGTGTTCGGACACTCTATTTGGGGTCCGAAGAACGATTTGTACATCTCCTCATGCGTCATGCCGAGGAAATTCTGAATAGTGTACGGTCCTTCCAGGTTGAATTCCCACATGCGGAGGGGCCGGCATTTGCAAGGCTGGACTCGATGAACTAGCATAACTTGCATTACCATAACCAGACTGAAATCTCCCTCGAAGAGATCTCGGATACGGCTCTGCAGTAGTGGCACGTCCTTGGCTGGACCCCAGCTCAGCCCCCTGCTGATCCATGACATCAGTTGTGGTGGAGGGCCCGAGTGAAAGGTGGGGGCAGCTACCCACTTGGCACTTCGGGGAGCTGTGACGTAAAACCACTCCCGTTGCCACAATCCGGACACCTCTGGAAAGGAACCCTTTGGCCATGGAGCGTCAACAATTTTGCTTATTAAAGCACCTCCGCATGCTGCGTACTGCCCCTCGACCATCTTTGGCTTCACATCGAAGGTCTTGAGCCATAGGCTGAAGTGAGGGGTAATGCGGAGAAAGGCCTCACAAACGACAATAAATGACGAGATGTGAAGAAGGGAATCCGGGGCCAGATCATGAAAATCCAGCCCATAATAGAACATAAGACCCCTTACAAAGGGATCCAGAGCGAGGCCTAGTCCTCAGAGAAAGTGGGAGACGAACACGACGTTCTCGTTGGGTACGGGAGTAGGGACGACCTGCCCTCGGGCGGGCAGCCTATGTGAAATTTCGGCGGTCAGATATCTGGCCTCCCTCAACTTCTTGATGTCCTCCTCCGTGATGGAGGACGGCATCCACCAGCCTTGAAGGCTGGATCCAGACATGATTGAAGGTCCGAAGCACCTGACCTGGGCTTTGGGTGTTCGAACTCAAGGCGGGGGAAGGATTCGATTGAGCACGGGAGGGAAAAAAGAAAAAGCCTTGTCCCTTTATAAAAGGGTTGGATATCAGGCGTCCTCCTCGTGGCCGTTCGAGACTTACCGAAGATCTAGGAGTCATACCAACAGGTACGGTTGGGTTACCCACGTTTGTATTGATGAGAATCCTATGATAAGGGGAAAACAATCTCTACTTTGACAAGATGTGTCAAGAAACCGCCTCGCGTTATGTGCGGGGCTGGTTAAAGAAAAACGGTTCGAATAATTACCGGGCCGTGGCGTGATGTCATGCTGTCAAAGCATGTCAGCAGATTAGATTTGTGGAAATATTATCCTCTCTACGGTGGTGTGTGGAACTTATTTTGCAGGGTCGGACACTATCCTTGTATTCAAACTCTTCCATGGGGTATTCGGAGGATGAACCCGCCTTGCAATGCCGAAGACAAAACTGCGTGCTGGACTCACCGTCATTGAATCCTGGTTCAGGGGCTACTGAGGGAGTCCTAGATTTGGGGGTCTCCGGACAGCCGGACTATATCCTTTGGTCGGACTGTTGGACTATGAAGATACGAGATTGAAGACTTCATCCCGTGTCCGGATGGGACTCTACTTGGTGTGGAAGGCAAGCTAGGCAATACGGATATGGATATCTCCTCCTTTGTAACCGACCTTGTGTAACCCTAACCTCCTCCGGTGTCTATATAAACCGAAGGGTTTTAGTCCATAGGACAATATACAATCATACCATAGGCTAGCTTCTAGGGTTTAGCCTCTTCAATCTCGTGGTAGATCAACCCTTGTACTACTCATATCATCAAGAATAATCAAGCAGGACGTAGGGTTTTACCTCCATAAAGAGGGCCTGAACCTGGGTAAAACATCATGGCCCCTGCCTCCTGTTACCATCCGCCTTAGACGCACAGTTCGGGACCCCCTATCCGAGATCCGCCGGTTTTGACACCGACAGGGGCCGTGCTGACAAAGGTAACAATGTGCTCTTGGAAGTACTGCTTCAATTTCTTGGCGGTGAAGTACACGCCGTAACACATCTTCTGGTAGTGCGGGTAGTTTTGCTTGGAGGCGGAGAGCACCTCGCTCAGATAGTAGACGGGACGCTGGACAGCCTGGATCTTGCCCTTCTCTGGTCGCTCGACCACCATCACCGTACTGACCGACCGCGAGGTTGCGGCAATGTAGAGCAGTTGCGGCTCCTTCTCTGCTGGTGCGACCAAGACGGGCGCGGTGTAGAGCATGTGCTTGAGGTCCCTGAAAGCTTCATCCGTCTGGTCGTTCCACTCGAACAGCGTTGTCTTCTTCATCAGCTGATACAGGGGCAAAGCCCTCTTGCCCAGTCGGCTGAGAAACCGGCTGGCCGAGGCCAAGCAGCCAGTGAACTTCTAGACATCATGCAGCCGAGTTGGCTTGTGCATGCGCTCGATGGCCTTGATTTTCTCTGGGTTTGCCTCAATGCCGTGCTCCAAGACAAGGAAGCCGAGCAGCTTTCCGGCCGGAACGCCGAAAATGCACTTTTCGGGTTGATCTTGACCTTGTACTCGTGTAGGTTGGCGAAGTTTTCCTTCAGGTCGTCGAGGAGCGTGAGGTGCTGCTTGGTCTTCACCATGATGTCGTCCACATAGACGTGGATGTTGCGGCCGAGTTGCGGCAGCAGGCATTTCTGCATGCAACGCTGGAAGGTGGCACGGGCGTTCTTCAGGCCGAACGACATGGTGATGTAGCAATGCTCCCCAAAGGGCGTGATGAAGGACGTCTTCAGGGCATCGGCCGGGTCCAGCTTGATCTAATGATAGCCGGAGTAAGCATCCAGGAAGGACAGGAGCTCACACCCGGCAGTGGAGTCGATGACTTGGTTGATCCGCGGGAGGGCGAACGGGTCCTTGGGGCATGCCTTGTTCAGGCTGGTGTAGTCGATAGACATGTGCCAGGTCTTGTTCTTCTTTAGGACGAGGACTGCATTGGCCAGCCACTCGGGGTGAAATACTTCCATGATGAAGTCGGCCGCCAAAATCTTGGCGACCTCTTCACCGATGGTTCTTCTCTTCTCTTCAGAAAAACGTCGTAGGGGTTGACGACAGGCTGTCGGCAACCTGGGAATGGGGGTCCCCAGACTAGCCTGCCTGCGGCCCACGGCATGGCTGGGCTGGCAGGTCTATACGGCCCGTCTTCATCGACAAGGCATTCAAGACCCTCGCGAGGCGGACGACTCAAGACCTCCTCAGGAGTGGCCTCGCCAGGCAGGCTCGCGAGGGACGGAGAGATCAAGGCAGGGCAAACCTCGTGAGGTCCTCGTGACGTGAGCCATGACGATCGAGACCAGGCGGGCGCCAGGCAGGCACCAGCGCACAGTGTCCTTGTTTCCTCTTTGGTGTCAAGGGGGCAAGTGCAGGCGCGGAGTACCGAGGCATCAGGCAATGGTTTCCATATTGGTGCAACGAGACCAAGACCAGAAGGACGGCAGGACGGAGGTCACCATGGAGCCCAAGACGGCGTCACCACCAGAGCCTTTGGCAGGCGAAGACCACCTTTTGTCAGGATAACTTGTACTAGCTGTCGTGGGTTTGTCATGGCAGATGTCCTCGTGAAAGGACTTAGTCGTGGAGCCATCGCTATGGGTTAGCTTAAAGGGGTTAAACCGGACAAGGGACGCGAGGGATTTTATACTAGTTCGGCCCCTTTGATGAATGTAAAAGCATACGTCTAGTTGTGCTTGGTATTGCTGGGTGTTCGATGACCAGGGAGCGAACCCGCTTTGCCTGGCTCTCGAGTTGTTGTCTGTTGTCCCTAAACCGCTGCCATGTCATCCCTTTATATACATAGGTTGACTCCCATCGGTTTACAGAGTCCCGAGGCCGGATCATAAATTTGTCTGGCTCGGTCTCTATCCTTCCTATCTTACAATGCAAGTTACATAATAAGGTCGGTTTACATCTACAGGCCTTAACTGGCCTTTGGGCCTTGGGCCTTCATAAAGCGCCATCATTCTTAGGTCTTCATGGGCTTCTAATCTTCATAAAGTTAATCCGGCTACTCCTGTCCGTTTTATGTCCAGTAGTAATATCCCCAACATTAGGCCCCAGATCGGTTTGAACTTGTTCATGTCAATCTTCAGTACTTAGAAAAATTCCTCCTTTGCATCTTCACCTTGATCTTGTAAACCGCCATGACGTCATACTCCAGGATCATGATAAACCGCCATGATGTCACTTTGTTACTTAAAAATGATATATCTCACCTTCAGTTAATGAGCCTCCGACAGTCGAGGCGACCGCTCCTGCTATGTATCCAATATTCTGGCTCCTCGATTCTCGTGCCTGTCACCTTCCCCTTTTACCTTATAAATAGGGCCAAGGGTCATTTCCTTTTCTCCCCTCTGTCCCTTCGCTTCTTCTTCCTCCTCGCGACGCCTCTGCACCCGAGTGCCGCCGCCCTCGCCGAGCTCCGCCTCTGCATCTACTTTGGCCGCTGCATCGACCTGATCGCACCAGAGAGTTGCGGCATATCTCCGCTGCTTCAACAATCGTTGTAAGTCTTCCCCTTTCCTCCTCTGTAGATCTATCTAGGGTTTTAGTGTTCATCGAAGTTCATCGAAGCTCCAGCACTATTCGTCCATGTTCCTCTTCAGTCCATAGATGAAAGACCTCAAGCTTGATGTATTCCGTGTAATAGCTATAGCATTCCTTATCTTCTGTTATCATAACAAACCCTTATGTGCATAAAAACTGACCTGGGCCTTTGTGAACCACTTCGGGACCAACTTTTTTAGGTCTAAATCTTTTTTTCTTTTCCTGTCTTTCAGTAGATCCAAAATTTCCATGTAATCTTGTGAAACCTGTTTTACCTTATTTAGTCGTTCTTGCCTTAGATCTGTATCTTATTTATCATATAGGCGGTTTACCTTTGTAGAAAGCAAGCTATCACATACCATTAGTCCCCTTGTAAACCGACAATCCCTTTGTCTCCGTTGTCATACTCCGGTTTAACAGTATGTGTATACCTTTGTTCCGTTTATCGCTTTGTCATTCATCATTGTATCAGCCTCCGATTTACGAAATTTACATACTTGGATTTCTTTATCCCGTTGCACCTTATGCATCACCATGAATGAATTGTAAACTGGTATTTCCTTTCAGCTTTTCACTTGCAATGGCCAAGCAGTTTTATTCCTGCAACTCGGCTCCCTCCCGGGTTACCGAGAGGCAACTTAATGGAATGGTCAAAATTGGTACTTTACCCAAAAAGAATGAGATCCGGTGGCGAGTTCCTGGACCGGAGAACCCTCCTACTCCCAAGCAAGGTGACGTGGTGGTGTTTGTTGATCGCATAGGCCGTGGCTTCAAACTGCCCGGATCGAAGTCTTTTCGAGATGTGCTTGCCAGTTTTCAGCTCCACCCTCAAGATATTGGACCCAACTCAGTATCCAATATATGCAACTTCCAAGTATTATGTGAAGTGTACTTACAAGAAGAACCAACAGTTGAGCTGTTCCGGGATCTCTTCCATCTGAATCGGCGCACTGAATTTGTAGACGGACCCAACACTGAACTTGGTGGCGTCTCCATTCAAAAAAGAAAAGAGGTTGAATTTCCTCATGCCAAGCTGCACAGTCACCCCAAAGAGTGGAATCAAACTTGGTTCTACTGTAAAGGCACCTCCCCTGAAGATGAGAACCCTCTACCGGGTTACCGTGCCCACCGGCTTGCCAACACTCATCCACTTCCACAGCGGCTAAGTGCTCAGGAACGGGCCCCATATGCACCTCAACTCGCCAAGCTAAGAGCCTTCTTGGCCAACGGTTTAACAGGTGTAGACTTTGTTCGTTGCTGGATATCCTGGAGTATCTTGCCACTAAGTCGCCGCTCCCGCTTAATGTGTGAGTACACTGGTGAATTAGAAGACTCCCAACATCATATCAATATTCAGCTAACAGATGAAGAGGTCACTGAGGCCATCAAGAAGATTTTGAATGAATGGGAAGCTGTCTGTCGCCAAACCGGACTAGCCCCGTTTTATACACAAAACAAACCGCCTGTTGTGAGTATTGTTCCTTCACTTTACACTTAATATCCTTACACTGTACAATCCTTGAATATCCTTCTTTTACCTTTAAACAGGGTGATGATCCGTTTTGGAAGAAGAAACCTAAAGAGAAAGCGGCAACACCTTCCCTCCCTAAAACCAAAGCCGTCAAGAAAACCACAAAGTGGAAGGCATCTGAACGCATCAGTATGGAATTGGACGATGACCCGGATGAACCGGAAGTTGAGGTAGAACTTGATTCACTTGGTTCCCTTTTCATGCATCTCATTGACAATGATACTTATCAGGAGGATGTGGAGGGCAGCCAAGCTGACGATGTAGAGGTAATTATCCTTTCCTCCGGTTCAGACTCTATACCAACACAAAAAGTCCGTCAATCGGTCCAGAAAGTAAGTTTTTCTCATCCTCCTGCTCACTTGGATCCAATATTTACTTTGAATACGCAGCAGCACGAAGCTCGCCGCACCACCCGGCATAGCGGCCAAAAGGTCACTTTGGCCGGCTTACCTGACACCCTGGTTCGAAAGCGCCAATCTGAGGTCTCACCCACTTCTGACAATTCTTATCCCATGGCAGGTTATTTCTGACAACCTCTTAATCTGCCCGATTCGAATTATCATGTGACACCTCCCTCATCCTCTGGCGAGTCAACAGCGACCCAACTTCCTCCTCTCAAAATTGTAGCTGGGTAAGTACTTCAACCCCTTCTTTCGATGTTTCCATACATTATATACTATGCTTAACTTTCGCATCTTTTTTGTTGTAGAGCCAAAGCCAGACCCAGCAAAAAGGCTTGGGTGAACAATCCGCCCGAAGACCAGGTGGTTCTTGAACCGGAGCAAACGATTGAACCGGAGGGTCCAAATCCTGAAGCTACCTTTCAAGAACCACCCCCTCAAGATCACAATATTGATGAACAGCCGGAAGTTGACACTGCTGTGCCTGATGATGAACCGGCAGATCCAATCCGGGCTGATGATAGGTCTTCTAGTCCAGTGAGAGCTACTGACACTCCATCAACTCCAGAAAAGGCTGCTGGAGACAAAGAAGGCGAGGTTATCATTACTGGTATTGGTCACACCTCTCCTGGCCATCCTGTAATCTTGGCCAAACATAGTGCCAAGGAAGAGCATGCTGCCATGGAAAAAGGCAAATGGAGCACCGACTTGTCAAGCTACGCCCATCTCAGTGCTCAAGAACTCCACTCCGGTTTTCTAAACCGTCTGCACTCAAACCGTGATTATGAAGCCGGTTTGGTGAACCTGGTGAAAGAGCGCTATGAGGTATTTTCATCACTTTCTTTTCTTGAATCCAAAGTACAAGCATCAACCCAAGTAGCCCCCAAGGGCCGGTTTATGATGGCAATCATAAACCGGGACTGTATAATACCTTAACTCTTGCAAACTTGTCCTCCATATACTAACTGATCTTTTGAAGTAAATCAGACGTGATCATTGTATTCCTATAGTTTTCGCCTGTGTAGTCCCCAAGGGCCGGTTTATCTTTCCAAGGTGAACCGGGTCTTTAATCCGTGCATTCATTTGAACATATGTACATTAGCCCCCAAGTGTCAAGGATAATGCTTGCATTGTACTTGAGACTTGCAAATAAAAGTTTGATGATAGAACAAATAGGCATTAGCCCCCAAGTACAAGTGCATAACTTGTTATATGCTTGGTACTTCAAAAATACACATCTCATTGTTGATATATCTTGCCTTTGCAGGCCGAGCTGAGTAAAAGGGATGCTCAAACCGCTGACCTTCAGGAGAACGTCAAATCTCAGCAAGCAGAGGCTTCCAAGGCCAAGGAGGAGTTGACAAATGCCTTAGCAGCCATGGAAAGGCTGAAAGAGACCTTTAACAAAGAGCGTGCAGACTGGGAGACGGAAAAGGCCGGTTTAACAAAGAAGGCCGAGGAGGCAGAGGCAACCCTGAAGCCGGTGGTTGAAGAACTGACCGGCTTAAAGCGGTAGATTAATGCCATGACTTCTACTGTGTTTGGTAAGTACTCTCTCATGAAGTTTTTGTAATTCGTAATATCTTATCAATGACTGGTTCATTGATGTTTAACCATGACAGGGACCCGCATTACTCATCTAGGCTCCGACATGCGGATGAAACTTAAAGCGGCCTACACTTTGATAGAACAGTTGTTTTCTGGATCCCAGCGAGCCATTTGCACTGCAGCTTATAACAAGCCCCCGCCATCATTGATAAAAGAGACTATTGAAAAGCTGGCCAAGCTGCCTGCCCGGATCGACGAACTGAAGAAATCAGCCGCAAGGTCAGGTGCACTGACCGCACTAATCCGGGCCAAGGCGTGGATTCCGGATCTTGAATTGGCAGATATCATCAAAGGATACCCTGGTGTGAAAGAAGACGGTTCAGACTTTAATAACGACAATCTCCGAAGGCTGAAAAAGGAGATGCGGCCTATAGCAAGCAAACTGGCGGAGGACACAGATCTGTCACATTTTCAACCGGTTTACGATGCTGAAGGGAAAAGACAGCCCGCACTGATTCATAATGTAGAAGAGCTTGTTCCGCCAATCCGTAAGCATACTTACGCTCCTGATATTGACCCATCCAACCTTATTCATGAAGAAGCTGTTTTTCAAGCTTTAACTGGAATCGACTGGTCAACGCCTAATTTCCAGCGACTGGGGAGGGATGAAGAGAATACGCCCACTCAAGATGACCCTCGATCGTCAAGCCATCCAGATGAGGAATCCTAAACTGATGGCCGGTTTATGAGATGCAGTCTGCCACTCCTTTGAAAACATTTATTCAATTTTGGGTATTTAAAGCACCTTGTAATAGGATAGCATGAACACCTTATCTGCCATGCCATCGAGCATGTTTGTGTTGCTTAATACTGAAAACTTGTCCTTCCTGTGCAATCTATTTATGCATAGTCCATTATAATTTATGTTCCTACATACAAGAACTGTGATATATCTTCGTTGGCTGACCAACTATTGGTATAATAGGAGTGAAAATACCCATCTATAGGGTTGATGACTCCTTTCCCTCTTGTCGGTTCATGTAAAACCACACCAGTTTATTCGTAAAATGCGGGTGACCTGTAGCCAGAACCAAACCGGAGCAATTTACTGCCGGTATAGAACTGATCATGTACTGACAACTGAGCGTTGAAAGCCATGTCGGGTTGTAATAAACACCGGTTTATCATAAATATTCATAAATCCCTTATCAAATGATATTAAAAACAACAAATCAAAAAGAAATATACAAGGCTTTTCATGGGCTGCCAGGCCCTAAATCAAGGCTTTTCATGGGCTGCCAGGCTGCCGAGTTAAACCATTTTGCAAAGCCTTTTAAGATGGACCTCAATCTTTAACCAATCATTGTTTTAACTTTGACAAGTTCAGGGTCCATGAGATTGACTTGTCAAACGTTCGATGGGTCATACCAGGTTTACCTGGACGGAGTGGCTTACTTAAAGAGGCAGGATAACCCGGGGTTTTAGGTGAATACACCTGGCTTCCAAGCCTGGCTTGATAGCCTATTACAAGGGTGCAAGCTCGTTGTTCTTTGAGAAGCAAGGATCCCCCAAGTAATATTTGAGATGTGCTCAGTGGCTACCTATGTTTGAGTTGTGCTTGATGCAACAGACTCTCTTTGGTTCCACATAATTTCCTTTTGGCTTTAAGCCTATCAAGAGGTGTAGCTATGGTGTGAAGACAACCAAGCCCCCTAGTGATATCCCTTTTTGGTTTGAAACCGATCAAGAGGTGTAGCTATGGTTCGAATACGACCAAGCCCCCTAGTGACTTTCTTTATATCTGTGTGGTATTATGGGCCAGGTTAATAAAACTCCGCTTTGTCAGTAGAAACCCCTGTGAAACCACACATGATGTAAAAAAAGACCAGAGACCCCGCTTTAGCCGAGGCTCCGGTTTATTATATAATATATACATTATGATAAGTATGTACATAAGAAGAGCCTGTGGCTCAAGTATAGTAAGGCCGAAGAAGGGCTATATTCCACGGCCGCTTGGTCTCCTCCTCCGATTTACGTGCGTCTTTGTGCTCTCGAACATCGATAAGGTAGTATGACCCGTTGTGTAGGTTTTTGCTGACCACAAAAGGTCCTTCCCAAGGTGGGGATAACTTATGCATATCAGTTTGATCCTGGATGAGCCGGAGCAACAGATCACCCTCTTGGAAAGTTCTGGTTTTAACCCAGCGGCTGTGATAACGCCGGAGATCTTGTTGATAAATCGTTGAACGTGCCGCTGCGAGATCACGCTCCTCATCTAACAGGTCCAGTGAGTCCTGACGTGCCTTCTCATTGTCAGCTTCAACGTAAGCCACCACACGGGGCGAGTCATGACGGATGTTACTAGGGAGAACCGCCTCTGCTCCGTAAACCATGAAGAAAGGCGTGTAACCCGTAGATCTGTTTGGTGTGGTGTTGATACTCCATAACACTGAAGATAACTCCTCCAGCCAACAACCCGGCGTCCGCTTTAAAGGGACCATAAGCCGGGGTTTAATACCTCTCAAAATTTCTTGATTTGCCCTCTCTGCTTGACCATTGGACTGGGGGTGAGCCACTGACGCTACGTCAATCCGGATGTGCTCACGTTAACAAAATTCCTCCATCTCACCCTTAGACAAATTAGTACCATTATCAGTGATAATGCTGTGTGGAAAACCAAACTGGAAGATCACCTTCTTGATGAATTGAATCACCGTGGCTGCATCACACTTACTGACTGGCTCTGCCTCTACCCACTTGGTAAACTTATCAACCGCCACTAGTAGGTGGGTATTCTTGTCTTTGGACCTTTTAAAGGGTCCAACCATGTCTAGCCCCTAAGTTGCAAATGGCCAAGTGATTGGAATCATTCTCAACTCCTGGGCCGGAATATGAGTGTGGCATGCAAACTTCTGACAACCGTCACACCTCTTCACCAAATCCTCAGCATTAGCATGAGCCGTCAACCAATAGAAGTCGTGACGAAAAGCCTTAGCCACCAAGGATTTTGAACCGGCGTGGTGACCACAATCTCCTTCGTGGATTTCTCGCAAAGTCTCACAACCCTCTTGTGGAGACACGCAACGCTGAATTGCTCTTGTGATGCTATAACGATGTAACTCCCCATTGGTAATGGTCATTGACTTGGATCACCAGATTATCTGCCGGGTCAAGGTTTCATCCTCTGGTAATTCGCCCCGGTTCATGTATGCCAAGTACGGGACTGTCCAATCCTATATAACAAGCAAAGCCGCCACCAACTGGGCCTCCGAGTCAGGAATAGCCAACTCCTCCTCTGTGGTTATCTTGACCGACGGATTATGCAGTACGTTGAGGAAAACATTAGGTGGCACCGGTTTACGCTGAGAGCCCAGACGACTTAAAGCGTCCGCTGCTTCATTCTTTCACCGGTCTATATGGTCAACTTGATAACCCTTGAAGTGACCAACCACTATGTCCACCTCTCGTCGATATGCAGCCATGAGTGGGTCCTTAGAATCCCAAGTGCGAGATACATGTTGAGCCACCAAGTCCGAGTCACCGAAGCACTTAACCCAGCTTAAGTTCATCTCTTTAGCCATCCGAAGACCATGGAGTAAGGCCTCATACTCAGCGGCATTGTTAGTGCAAGGGAACATTAAGCGAAGAACATAACAAAACTTGTCACCTCGTGGGGACGTTAATATGACTCCAGCCCCCGAGCCCTCCAATTGCCTGGACCCATCAAAGTGAATAGTCCAATAAGTGTTGTCTGGCTTTTCCTCTGGTGCTTGCAACTCTATCTAATCATTGATGAAGTCCACGAGTGCTTGAGATTTGATCGATGTGCGAGGTGTATACTTGAGCCCGTGAGGTCCAAGCTCAATAGCCCATTTGGCAATCCGGCCAGTCGCCTCTCTGTTTTGGATGATGTCTCGCAAAGGGGCTGAACTGACCACTGTGATAGGATGGCCTTGAAAATAATGCTTCAACTTCCGGCTTGCCATAAACACCCCATACACCAGCTTCTGCCAATGCGGATACCTCTACTTTGATTCGACAAGCACCTCACTGATATAATAAACCGGTCGTTGAACCGGATACTCCTTTCCAGCCTCCTTGCGCTCCACAACAATAGCCACACTAACAGCCCGAGCACTAGCAGCCACATATAGTAGTAAATGCTCTTTATCATTCGGAGTGGCAAGGACAGGCGGTTCAGCTAGCTGCCTCTTCAGATCCTTAAACGCTTTATCAGCAGCATCGCTCCAGACAAAGTCATCCGTTTTCTCTAGCATCTGATATAAAGGGATAGCCTTCTCTCCAAGACGACTGATAAACCGGCTCAAAGCCACAATCCGGCCCGCCAAACGCTGAACATCATTGATACATGCCAGTTTAGCCAGAGAGGTGATAGCTGTGATCTTATCTGGATTAGCCTCAATGCCCCTGTTAGACACCAGAAAACCCACGAGCTTGTCTGCCGGAACACCAAAGACACATTTGTCCGGATTAAGCATCATCTTATAAACCCGAAGGTTGTCAAAGGTTTCCCTCAAGTCATCTATCAATGTTTCCTCCTTCCTGGACTTTACCACAATATCATCCACATATGTGTGAACATTGCGCCCAATCTGCTTATGAAGACAATTCTGAACACAACGTTGATAAGTCGCCTGGGCACTCTTGAGCCCAAAGGGCATGGAGACATAGCAGAAGGCTCCAAAGGGAGTTATAAAAGATGTATTCTCCTGGTCCTTAACTGCCATTTTGATCTGATGATAACCAGAGTAAGCATCCAAAAAACACAAACGGTCACAAGCCGCTGTAGCGTCAATAATCTGATCAATACGAGGAGGGCAAAGTGATATGCTGGGCAAGCCTTGTTCATATCTGTGTAGTCCACACACATACGCCAAGTGTCATTTTTCTTAAGAACCAGCACCGGATTAGCTAACCACTCAGGGTGAAAAACCTCCACAATAAACCCTGCGGCCAACAACCGAGCTACCTCCTCACCAATAGCTTTATGCATTTCTTTGTTGAAGCGGCGGAGAAACTGCCTGACCGGTTTAAACTTGGGATCTATATTAAGTGTATGCTCAGGGAGTTCCCTCGGTACACCAGGCATGTCAGAAGGCTTCCATGCAAAGATGTCCCGGTTATCATGGATGAACTCGATGAGCGCGCTTTCCTATTTGGGATCTAGGTTAGCGCTGATGTTGAACTGCTTGGATGAATCGCCAGGAACAAAATCAACCATCTTAGTGTCTATGGCCGATTTAAACTTCAACGCTGGATCGTGCTCCGTAGTTGGCTTTTACAAATAAGTCATGTCTGTCGGATCAACCTTGTCTTTATAAAACTTCAGCTCTTCTGCGGCACAAACCGACTCAGCATAAGCCGCATCACCCTCTTCGCATTCCAAAGCAATATTCCTACTCCCATGTACTGTGATGGTCCCTTTATGACCCGGCATCTTAAGCTGTAGATAAACATAACATGTCCTTGTCATGAACTTGGCATAAGCCGGTCGTTCGAACAGGGCATGATATGGACTCTTGATTTTCACCACCTCAAAAGTCAACGTTTCTGACCTTGAATCATGATCATCTCCAAAAGCCACCTCTAAGGTTATCTTGCCCACTGGATACGCAGACTTACCAGGCACCACACCATGAAAATGGTGTTCGACGGTTTAAGATTCTTATCTGTCAATCCCATACGGCAGAAGGTATCATAGTAAAGGATGTTGATACTAATTCCACCATCCATAAGTACTTGGTGAACTTATACCCCCCAACTTGAGGTGCCACCACTAAGCCCAGATGACCCAGATTATCAACCCGGGGTGGGTGATCCTCTCGACTCCATAAAATTGGTTGCTCAGACCAGCACAAATACTGAGGTATTGGCAGTTCAACAGAGCTTACAGCCCTCTTGTGAAGCTTCTGATCACGCTTGCACAAGCTAGTGGTGAAAACATGATACTGCCCACTATTCAACTACTTCAGATTGCTCTGATACCCCGACTGCTGCTGCTGCTGATTCCCTTGATGGTCATAACCTCCCTGATTGCCCTGGTTCCCTTGATTACCATGTCCGATTTGATTGCCTTGAAATCCTGAACCGGTGCTACTGCCTCCATAACCCGGCCCATGAAAACCACCTCATGAACCACCGGGCGGGCCATTGTCGTGTTGAAACATATTGGAGTTCTTGAACTCTCGCATGATGAAACAATCCTTCCAAAGATGTGAAGCTGGCCTCTCCTTCGATCCATGCTTCGGACAAGGTTGATTTAAAAGGCGCTCCAGATTGGGGCCTGACCCTCCGCCCCTCTGGGGCTGTTTGCCCTTACGACGCTGACCGTTATCCTGAGCATTGGTGTTAGCCACAAAGTCCAAACTATTGTCTGCTTTGCGCTTACCATTGTTCCCATGACCTGCCGGGTTATGCTACTGCCCCTTGGTGTTGCCGTTCTTCTTTCATTTCCCCGGTTTGTCCTACTCTGAGTCAGGGTCTTTGGTATTATCTGAATCGGCATATTTAACCAAAGCGGCCATGAGCGTTGACATGCCATTGCAATGACGTTTGAGCCTTCCTAACTTTAGTTTTAACGGTAGAAACCAACAATTGCCCTCAAAACAGTTGTATCCGCGTTGATGCGATCCGACGAATGCAGAATAGCTAAGACCCGCTGCCGGTGTCAAAACTGGTGGATCTCAGGTAGGGGGTCCCAAACTGTGTGCCTAAGGCGGATGGTAACAGGAGGCAGGGGACACGATGTTTACCCAGGTTTGGGCCCTCTTGATGGAGGTAATACCCTACGTCCTGCTTGATTGTTCTTGATGATATGAGTATTACAAGAGTTGATCTACCACGAGATCGTAGAGGCTAAACCCTAGAAGCTAGCCTATGGTATGATTGTATGTTGTCCTATGGACTAAACCCTCCAGTTTATATAGACACTGGAGGGGGCTAGGGTTACACAGAGTCGGTTTCAAGGGAGGAGATCTACATATCCGTATTGCCAAGCTTGCCTTCCACGCCAAGGAAAGTCCCATCCGGACACGGGACGAAGTCTTCAATCTTGTATCTTCATAGTCCAACAGTCCGGCCAAAGGATATAGTCCGGCTGTCCGGAGAACCCCTAATCCAGGACTCCCTCAGTAGCCCCTGAACCAGGCTTCAATGATGATGAGTCCGGCGCGCAGTCTTGTCTTCGGCATTGCAAGGCGGGTTCCTCCTCCGAATACACCATAGAAGATTTTGAACACAAGGATAGTGTCAGGCTCTGCAAAACAATTTCCACATACCACCGTAGAGAGAATAATATTTCCACAAATCTAATCTGCTGACACGTTTTGACAGCATGACATCACGCCATGGCCCGATCATTATTCGAACCGTTTTTCTCAACCAGCAGTGCACATATCGTGAGGCGGTTTTCTTGACACGTCTTGTCAAAGCAGAGATCGTGTTCCCCTTATTACGGGATTCTCATCAATACGGACGTGCGAACCCAACCGCGCCATCAATTACGCCGCTTGGGGAATAAGCGATTTAACCAGGCAAGTGGGGAGGCGCATCGCCTCTTCCGTCGTTAAAAAGGGATTAGGATTCACTCTTTTCACCCACGCTTTCTTCTTCCTTGCTTACCCATTCTCGCACACTCGAGCTCCAGCGCCCAAGTTCGCGTCTTTCTTCTCAAACCATTCCAAGCATGTCCGGAGCGGGAGCCAAGTGGATGGTCTCCTCCGTCACGGAGGAGAACGTCATGGGAAGCCGGATATCTGGCCGCGGGTATCGTGCACCGGCTGCCATATGCAGGGCAGATCATCCCTATGCCCGAACCCCATGAGAGGGTAGTTTTCCTTACCCACTCCGTCCACGGACTGGGATTTCCTCTCCACCCATTCGTCCGCGAGCTCATGTTCTACTACGGGTTGTATTTTCATGATCTGGCCCCCAATTTCATCCTCAACATCTCGGCGTTTATCGTTGTGTGTGAGGCCTTCCTCCGCATCAGGCCCCATTCCGACCTGTGGCTGAAGACCTTCAATGTCAAACCGAAGGTGGTGATTGGCCAGTAAGTAGAGTGTAGAGGCGCCATGGTGGGCAAAATGCCTAACGTCACCTGGCTCGCAGGCTCCTACGTGGAGACCATAAAGGGGTGGCAATTGGGGTGGTTCTACATCACCGAGCCGCGCGACACCAACTGGGTGGCGGCCCCCAAATTTTGATCTGGAATCCCCACGCGGATCACTTCCTGGAAAGAGAAGGGTCTGTCCTGGGGTTCTTCGGTAGAGCTGACCGGCCTCCAGACCTGCATCAGGAACATGATGAGCAAGAAAATCAAGCTCGTCAACGTGGTCTAGCTCATGCTCTTCCGCCGGATTCTTCCGTGTCAACGACAGGCATTTAATTTGTGGGAGTTTGACCTGGCCAAGCACTAGATGCTGCAAGAGCTCTATGACACGACGCACAAGGACGTCTGGAGGGTGCTGTTCAAGGGCACCGAGGTACCTCCTTCCCTCACCGAGGACCGCGGACTTAGCGCAAAGTGCCATGCCAATCCGTTAAGTTTTGATTTCTCACAAGGAATTTATTTGCCCTAGTTAAATCATGTGCGGGATCTAAGCTTCAATGTCATTAACAGGACTGGATAAAGACAGCGGAGGAGCTCGATTGCCCAGCCCCCCTGCCTGAAGATCCTGCAGATGCTCTCCTAACGGATATGCTGGCCCCGGCACCTTACAAGGTGCTAGTGAAGAAGACCAAGAAGAAGGCCACGGGGACCCGAAAGGGTCTCCAGCGCAAGGTTGTATCAGACTCATCGTCCGATGACTCCGACATGCCCTCCTCCCATGAAAACGAGGAGGAGGAGGAGGAGGAGGAAAGTTCTCCCCCCCCCCCCAGCCGGGGGAGACAAGAAAAGGAAGGCCAACCCAACCGGGGAGGCCGAAGGGTCCAAGAAGGGAAGGACCCTCCCTCCGGACTGCTCCACGACGGCCGCCTACAGCGGCGACGAGTGGCTACCTAGGGTCAAGCCCCTAGCGAAGTCGTAAGTATCCGGACACCATAGTAATTCATGGTATGTTTTATTGCACTGCTTCTCCTCATGTCGAACATGATTATGCAGTCCGTCCGAGCTCATCTCGACGTATCTTCGTCGAGCGGTTCATTGGACTCATCGGATATGAACAGCGGTTCTCTTCCGATCGTCTCCACCCCTCGCCCTATGGACAACGTTGAGGTGTTGTCTCGAAAGGCACCGAGCCAAGGGGAGGTGGTCCTGGGGGTGCCTCGAGGCGACCTCCCGGACCCTGGGCGCAAAGGGAGCAAAACTCCCACGGGCTCCGAGTTTGGCCCCCAGTCAAACACTGCGCCGGAACCTTCGGTGGTTTCGGACTCTGGTAGGCGATCCCCCGTTAAGGGGGACCAGCCGCCCATGACGGTGTCCTCTGTCCATCAAGAGGCACCGGACAACTTCCTGGAAGCGCTTCGCGGCGCTTCCATCGACGAAGAGCACCGCACTATCATGAGTGTGGTGATCAAGAAAGTTCAGTCCACCAAAAATGGACTGACCGAAGCTTGCACCAGCCTCCTAACAAGCTTTGAGGTAAGCAATCAAAATATAAGAAAATATTACCGCATAGATAGTATCCCGTGATGCTCTGTTCGGTGTTCGAGAAGAAAGGCCGAATAGGGGATCAAATGATGACTCGGGAGTCTAATCAGAATATATCTATGTGTATGTGCAGGCTGCACTGCTGGCCGCTACCGCACGTACTGTGGAGGTCTCTGCACTGAAGCAGGACCTGGAGCAGTCCGAGAACAAGCCCAGCCTTACCAAGAGGCAGCTCGAGGAGAACAAAGGTAAGCAATACCTTGTCTACACTTTTAAAAAGAGGTTCGGTTGTAAAATAATAGGATCATCATGAATTTGCTAGGGGCCATGACTGAAGTGGCGACCCTGAAGAAGGCTTTGTCCGAGGCCGAAGACAAAGCGGCCAAGGAGCGCATCAAGCGGGAGAAGCAAGAAGCCCGAGTGGGCGAGGTGCAGCAGGAGCTCAAGGCTCTCGCCAAAAAACACGAGTCCTTGGAGCATGACTCTAAGATGCGAGAGTCCGAGCTCGCGCAGGCGCTTGAAAGCACCCGGAGCGCCAAGGCTGAAGCCCACAAGGCCCTCCAGGAGATTGATGCGGTGAAGAAGATAGCAGCGGGTAAGGCATTCATTATGCAAAGCAAGCATGTGGAGGAAACTTTCCTTTTACTTACCCGATTTCGGAGCTCTCCAGGAGCGTTCGCAGATCTTCCCGGCAGTGTATTGGATACCTCAGAGTTTTATCGAGCTCAAGAGGGGAGCTCGACGTAAAAGTTGGTCTGGTCTCAGTATACTGGGACTGAACACCCAATGCCCTTGAGCGACCAGCTGAAGCAATTGGTCGAGCTTCACAAGGCGGCCGAACAGGCCATGAGGGGCCTTATAGTCCGGATGTGGCCTGGCGAGCCCCTGTCCGGCAGCTACTTCGGTCTGGTGAGGCGGCTTGTGGAGGCCTGCCCATGGCTTGAAGTCATAAAGCGGTCTGTCTGCATCGAGGGTGCGCGTAGGGCTTTTTCCTGGGCGAAGGTGCACTAGGCGAAGCTGGACGTCGTGAAGCTGGTGAAGGAGGGGCCGCCGGAGGGCAGGGAGCATCGCTGCCCCGAGATGTATTATGAGAGTGTCCTGAAGGGTTCCCGCCTTGTGGCGGATGAATGTGCCAGGCATGTAATTTTTGAATGAACATGCTCATGTGATCCTGTAATGTGAAACAAGTTCATCTACGCTATGCAACGCTTTTTTAATTTAAAATATTACCTTCTGTGCGGCCGTTTATAACATCTGAGAGTTGGCCAGTCGTCGGCTTCTGCCCCCATGTAACTAGTACTGGGTGTTCAGGATAAACCTGAGCACTCTTTACCCCAATTTTGGGTCCTTCAAGGGAGGTGTTCAGCGCAATGAACCAGGCAATCGGACTATAAGGCTTTATCACTCTCACTTAGCCATAGAAGTCTACAATTTTAAATTTTGGCGAAGCCCCTAGTATTCGGAAGGCCGAATTTGGGGCGCTATACACGCCTAAGCCGGGCAAGGCCAACTCCTCGCCTGAAGCGGAAAAAGTCTTTAAGGACTTGAGACCTCTCGAATAGCGACCAGTCTCTCGCCTTATCATGACACTCGGTTTTTGGCTTTCTCTACTGAGGTGCTCGTCCAGAAGAACCGGGACACAATCGTAGTAGTTCTCCCACCGCTACCTTAGCCGATATAGCGGAACGTAAGGTACCAAAGCATGGGAGCCGAGAAAACCCAACTATTGACCCAAGACATGATTCAGAGCTAATACATATAATGCTATAAGTTCGGGGTGCCGCACTTTCGAAAGTGTTCGGACTTCTCGCGCCATATTATGGGGTAAACGGAAGCCCCTGGCATACTGACCGTACCCGAATGTATGGGTGCGGATTGTCGTGAATGGACATATAAGAAAAAAGGTGACGAATAATGCAATAATAGACTAATGCTATGCATTGTTATTTAAATAATACATCGAAGCGTACTGGTACAAGTATTGCAATAAGCAGAAAGTAGGACTATTCGAAATGACCTATCCAAGGGCAAGCTGCGTATGGATAGTAGAAAGCGGGTATATCAATTATTATTAGAGACCACATGGGGGTTCCCGTGTACATCTTAACTTCTTGCCGCCTTGGTTGTTCCTTCCCGTAATGTGTCCGGCAATCGTACTGCCGGAAAGGGCTTCCAGAGAGTTAGGTCCTGAAAGAGAAAAGAAATGATAAAGGTATAGAGCCCCTAGGGCGGTTAAGCTGCATTGCAGGACGTGCCCTGATCGAGCCCCCACCTATGTCAATGGTATTTTCGGTGCGTAATTATGCACACGCGACACGGATTTCATCGCTTGACTAGGACTGGGACGAGGGCCGAATTGCTAGGCGAGCTCTGAACATGCCAGGCGATCCTGTTGTAGTTTACTCCAGACTCGCTTGAAGGTGTCCGGGGGCTATATCGCCGAATTAGTGGTTTGCCTTAAAAGGCTGCTTTGTGCTTCTGCTGCGAGGGCCGCAGTGTGCTCTTCCGTGCGGAGCGAGCGTTATGTGTTTCCATTTACTATTATGACCCCCTAGGTCCTGGCATCTTGAGCTTGAGGTATGCGTAATGCGGTACTGCATTTAATTTTGCAAATGTTGTTCGTCCGAGCAGTGTGTGATAGCCACTGCGAAACGGGACGATATCAAAGATTAACTCCTCGCTTTGGAAGTTGTCCTGTGATCCGAAGACCACTTCCAGTGTGATTGAGCCCGTGCAATGGGCCTCTACACCTGGGATGATGCCCTTAAAGGTGGTTTTGGTGGGTTTGATCCTCGAGGGATCAATACCCATTTTTCGCACTGTATCCTGATAGTGCAGGTTCAGGCTGCTGCCGCCGTCCATAAGGACTCGAGTGAGGTGAAATCCGTCGATAATGGGGTCTACGACTAGTGCGGCGGATCCGTGATGACGGATACTAGTGGGGTGGTCCCTATGATCAAAGGTGATCGGACAAGCGGACCATGGGTTGAACTTTGGGGCAACGGGCTCCATCGCATAGACGTCCCTTAGTGCATGCTTCCGCTCCCTCTTGGGAATGTGGGTTGCGTATATCATGTTCACCGTCTTCACTTGTGGGGGGAACCCCTTCTGTCCTCCCGTGTTCGGCGGCCGGGGCTCCTCCTCGTCATCAGTATGCAGCCCCTTGTCCTTGATTTCAGCATTTAACTTGCCGGCCTGCTTGAACACCCAGCATTCTCTGTTGGTGTGATTGGCTGGCTTGTCGGGGATGCCGTGGATTTGACACGAGCGATCCAGTATGCGATCCAAACTGGATGGAGCTGGAGTACTTCTTTTAAATGGCATTTTCTACTGACCGGATCTAGAGCCTCTGAATCCGGCATTGACTGTCGTATCATCGGTGTTATCACTGTTGTTGTGGCGCTTTGGTCTGTTACGACGTGGTCTGCCGTTGGCATCTTTGGTATCCGAAGTACCCGGATTCCTTGATGTGTTGTTGCTGTGACCCAGCCAACTATCCTCACCCACGCAAAAGCGGGTCATGAGTGTCATGAGGGCTGCCATAGACTTCGGCTTCTCCTGGCCAAGGTGGCGGCAAGCCACTCATTGCGGATGTTATGCTTGAATGCCGCTAGGGCCTCTGCATCTGGACAGTCGACGATTTGGTTTTTCTTGGTCAGGAACCATGTCCAGAATTGCATGGCCGATTCCCCTGGTTGCTGGGTTATATGGCTCAAGTCATCAGCATCCGGTGGTCGCACATAAGTGCCCTAGAAGTTGTCAAGGAATGCGTCTTCCAAATCCTCCCAACTGCCAACGGAGTTTGCTGGCAAGCTATTCAGCCAATGCCAAGCTGGTCATTTGAGTTTTAGTGGGAGGTACTTGATGGCACGTAGATCGTCACCGCGATCCATGTGGATGTGAAGGAGGAAATCCTCGATCCATACAGCGGGATCTGTTATACCATCATACGATTCGATATTAACGAGTTTAAAACCCTCCGGGAATTCATGATCCATAACTTCATCAGTGAAGCATCGGGGGGTGTGCGGCGCCTCTGTGCCGGGCTATATCACGACGCAGTTCATATGAGTCTTGTCTGCTGTATTCGGCCCGGCCGCATTTTACCTTTGGTGTATCCAGCGCGACGATCATCGCTCGTGTTGGCGCGCGCGCCTGTGACCCGTATATTGACCTTGCAAGTTTTGCCGTGCTGTCCAATACGTCTCGCAGGTCCCGTGTGTTGACCCGGGCCTTGGTATTTTTGATTGAGTGGCGGCGGGGTGCAGGCTGAACTTCAGGCTGAAACGCCTCTCTGGCTCGGCCACGCGGTGGCCGGTCAGCCGCATCATACACTGGTGATGGAGGTTTCAATGCTTCCTCCTCTAGGTGAGGTAGCAACCTGCATTTTGGGTAACTCTTGGAGGGGCGCTCAAGTTCGTATTCCTCGGTCGCAAGGACTTTGGTCCATCTGTCTGCTAGCAAGTCTTGATTAGCTTGAAGCTGTTGTTGCTTTTTCTTTAGGCTATTTCCTGTGGCCATAAGCCGGCGCTTGAAGTGCTCCTGCTCGATGGGATCCTCAGGCACGATAAATTCTTCGTCGCCGAGGCTCACCTCGTCTTCGGAGAGAGGCATATAATTGTCCTCCTCCGGTTCTCCATCTGTCGCCTGCTCTGGAGGGCTAGCTTGTTCATCCTCCCGCTCTACATCGTACTGGAGGGGGATGTGGTTGTCTTCGGCACTATCTGGAGTGTTATTATCTCCTGTGCCGGTATCACTACTTTTGCTGTGACAGGACTTAGAGCGGCGCCGCTGACGTCGGTGCTTGGGTTGCTTCTTGGAGGGGTCGTCCTCCGCTGTCTCGTCGCCATTGCCTTCTTTGGGGGTGTCCACCATGTATATATCAAATGATGAGGTGGGCGATGGTTCCTGTTCGTCTCCTGCATCGTCGTCCATACTGTCAATGTCTTCGGAGTCGAAGTCGAGCATGTCGGTTAAATCGTCGACAGTGGCTACTGAGTGGGTGGTGGGTGGGCAGCAAATTTCTTTGTCGTCCGCATCCCATTCTAGTCGGACATAGTTCGGCCAAGGTTCTCCTGACAAGGAGAGAGACCTTAGTGAATTTAGCACATCGCGGAAAGGCGAGTGCTGAAAGATATCCGCGGAGGTGAACTCCATGATCGGCGCCCAGTTAGATTCGATGGGCACGGATGCAGGCGGCTCGGAGTCCGTGGCCAGAGACGAATCCAGTGGTTCGGCGACACGGCTCTTGTAAGGGGTGAAGTCAGTATCCGGCTCTATCGCCACTGAGAGTGCGGCCTCCATGGCGGGGTCTATCCCTCCGCTCTCGGATGGTGCAATCTGCTCTGAATTGACAACCGGAGTAGTTGTAGATGTGATCTCCCGAATACTATCCGACGGCAGAGTTACGTCATGCTCATCGTGACTGTGCGGCGCACCTGACACGGGCTCAAATCCGTCAAAGATCAAGTCTCCGCGGATGTCGGCAGTGTAGTTTAAGTTTCCAAATCTGACCTAATGGCCAGGGGCATAGCTCTCGATCTACTCCAGATGGCCAAGCGAATTGGCCCGTAGTGCAAAGCCGCCGAATACAAATATCTGTCCGGGGAGGAAAACCTCACCCTGGACCGCATCGCTACCGATGATCGAAAGAGCCATCAAGCCTTATGGTGATGACAAAGTGGACCTCTCAATGAAAGCACCAATGTCAGTGTCAAAACCAGCGGATCTCGGGTAGGGGGTCCCGAACTGTGCGCCTAAGGCGGATGGTAACAGGAGGCAGGGGACACTATGTTTACCCAGGTTCAGGCCCTCTTGGTGGAGGTAATACCCTACGTCCTGCTTGATTGTTCTTGATGATATGAGTATTACAAGAGTTGATCTACCACGAGATCGTAGAGGCTAAACCCTAGAAGCTAGCCTATGGTATGATTGTATGTTGTCCTACAGACTAAACCCTCCAGTTTATATAGACACCGGAGGGGGCTAGGGTTACATAGAGTTGGTTACAAGGGAGGAGATCTACATATCCGTATTGCCAAGCTTTCCTTCCACGCCAAGGAAAGTCCCATCCGGACACGGGACGAAGTCTTGAATCTTGTATCTTCATAGTCCAACAGTCCGACCAAAGGATATAGTCCGGCTGTTCAGAGACCCCCTAATCCAGGACTCCCTCACCCACTTCACCCAATGGGTTGTAGATTCCCCATCTTCTTGAACACAAGCGGCCAGGTCCACAATCGACATAGGCTGCTTGCAAGTGTCTTTAAAATTCTAGATAAACCGGTGTTTTAACTCGGCCCATGACCCGACCGAGTTAGCCGGTAAGCTTTTTAACCAAGTACGAGTTGTCCCCTCCAACATCATGGTGAAGTATTTAGCACACACCAATCATCTACATCCTGCATCTCCATTGCCATCTCATAACTTTCAACCCATGACTCTGGTTACAAATCGGCGGTGTAATTGGGCACCTTACGAGGTCCCTTAAAATCCTTGGGCAGTCGCACATTACGCAAAGCGGGGGTAAGACACGGCACCCCTAAAGAACTGAAGACCACGCCGGGCTCCACTGAGGTGGTAGGGCAAACCGGAGTGGGTTGACGAGCGGTGTGCAGAGCTGCCAACTCGGCTTCTCGACGTGCACGACCATGATCCACCACATCCTGCGCATTAGCACCACCACCTGCCAGGTTGTGTCCTCGCGGAGAGTTACGGTGACATGCACTGATGTCTACTACACAACCTTCTTCTTGTAGACGTTGTTGGGCCTCCAAGTGCAGAGGTTTGTAGGACAGTAGCGAATTTCCCTCAAGTGGATGACCTAAGGTTTATCAATCCATAGGAGGCGTAGGATGAAGATGGTCTCTCTCAAGCAACCCTGCAACCAAATAACAAAGAGTCTCTTGTGTCCCCAACACACCCAATACAATGGTAAATTGTATAGGTGCACTAGTTCGGCGAAGAGATGGTGATACAAGTGGTATATGCATAGTAGATAATGGTTTTTGTAATCTGAAAATATAAAACAGCAAGGTAACTAATGATAAAAGTGAGCGTAAATGCTATTGCAATGTGTTGAAACAAGGCCTAGGGTTCATACTTTCGCTAGTGCAAGTTCCCTCAACAATAATAACATAATTGGATCACATAACTATCCCTCAACATGCAACAAAGAGTCACTCCAAAGTCACTAATAGCGGAGAACAAACGAAGAGATTATGGTAGGGTACGAAACCACCTCAAAGTTATTCTTTCCAATCAATCCGTTGGGCTATTCATATAAGTGTCACAAACAGCCCTAGAGTTCATACTAGAATAACACCTTAAGACACAAATCAACCAAAACCCTAATGTCACCTAGATACTCCAATGTCACCTCAAGTATCCGTGGGTATGATTATACGATATGCATCACACAATCTCAGATTCATCTATTCAACCAACACATAGAACCTCAAAGAGTGCCCCAAAGTTTCTACCGGAGAGTCAAGACGAAAACGTGTGCCAACCCCTATGCATAGATTCCCAAGGTCACGGAACCCGCAAGTTGATCACCAAAACATACATCAAGTGGATCATAGAATACCCCATTGTCACCACAGGTATCCCACGCAAGACATGTTGGAAATATGCCCTAGAGGCAATAATAAAAGTATTATTATTATATTTCCTTGTTCATGATAATTGTCTTTTATTCATGCTATAACTGTATTATCCGGAAATCGTAATACACGTGTGAATACATAGACCACAATATGTCCCTAGTGAGCCTCTAGTTGACTAGCTCGTTGTGATCAACAGATAGTCATGGTTTCCTGGCTATGGACATTGGATGTCGTTGATAACGGGATCACATCATTAGGAGAATGATGTGATGGACAAGACCCAATCCTAAGACTAGCACAAAGATCGTGTAGTTCGTTTGCTAGAGCTTTGCCAATGTCAAGTATCTCTTCCTTTGACCATGAGATCGTGTAACTCCTGGATACCGTAGGAGTGCTTTGAGTGTATCAAACGTCACAACGTAACTGGGTGACTATAAAGGTACACTACAGGTATCTCCGAAAGTATCTATTGTTTTATGCGGATCGAGACTGGGATTTGTCACTCCGTGTAAACGGAGAGGTATCTCTGGGCCCACTCGGTAGGACATCATCATATGCGCAATGTGACCAAGGAGTTGATCACGGGATGATGTGTTACGGAACGAGTAAAGTGACTTGCCGGTAACGAGATTGAACAAGGTATCGGTATACCGACGATCGAATCTCGGGCAAGTAAAATACCGCTAGACAAAGGGAATTGAATACGGGATTGATTAAGTCCTTGACATCGTGGTTCATCCGATGAGATCATCGTGGAACATGTGGGAGCCAACATGGGTATCCAGATCCCGCTGTTGGTTATTGACCGGAGAACGTCTCGGTCATGTCTGCATGTCTCCCGAACCTGTAGGGTCTACACACTTAAGGTTCGATGACGCTAGGGTTATAAAGGAAGCTTGTATGTGGTTACCGAATGTTGTTCGGAGTCCCGGATGAGATCCCGGACGTCACGAGGAGTTCCGGAATGGTCCGGAGGTAAAGATTTATATATAGGAAGTCCTGTTTCGGCCATTGGGACAAGTTTCGGGGTCATCGGTATTGTACCGGGACCACCGGAAGGGTCCCGGGGGCCCACCGGGTGGGGCCACCTGCCCCGGGGGGCCACATGGGCTGAAGTGGGAAGGGATCCAGCCCAAAGTGGGCTGGGGCGCCACTTCCCTCATGGCCCATGCGCCTAGGGTCAAAGGGGAACCCTAAGGAAGAGTCCTAGGAGGGGAAGGCACCTCCTAGGTGCCTTGGGGGGGAGGGAATCCTCCCTTGGCCGCCGCCCCTTTCCCATCTAGGGCTGGCCGCACCCCTTGGGGGTGGGAAACCCTAAAGGGGGCGCAGCCCTCCCCTCCCCCTATATATATTGAGGCATGGGGCTGCCCATAACACGCGATTTGATCTCTCGTTGGTGCAGCCCTGCCCCTCTCCCTCCTCCTCTTCTCCCATGGTGCTTGGCGAAGCCCTGCGGGATTGCCACGCTCCTCCACCACCACCACGCCGTTGTGCTGCTGCTGGATGGAGTCTTCCTCAACCTCTCCCTCTCTCCTTGCTGGATCAAGGCGTGGGAGACGTCACCGGGCTGTACGTGTGTTGAACGCGGAGGTGCCGTGCGTTCGGCACTTGATCATCGGTGATCTGAATCACGACGAGTACGACTCCATCAACCCCATTCACTTGAACGCTTCCGCTTAGCGATCTACAAGGGTATGTAGATGCACTCCCCTTTCTACTCGTTGCTGGTCTCTCCATAGATAGATCTTGGTGCCACGTAGGAAAATTTTGAATTTCTGCTACGTTCCCCAACAGTGGCATCAAGAGCCAGGTTTATTACGTAGATTCTTTGCACGAGTAGAACACAAAGTAGTTGTGGGCGTTGATGTTGTTCAATATGCTTACCGTTACTAGTCCAATCTTGTTTCGACGGTATTGTGGGATGAAGCGGCCCGGACCGACCTTACACGTACTCTTACGTGAGACAGGTTCCACCGATTGACATGCACTTGGTGCATAAGGTGGCTAGCGGGTGCCAGTCTCTCCCACTTTAGTCGGAACGGATTCGATGAAAAGGGTCCTTATGAAGGGTAAATAGCAATTGGCATATCACGTTGTGGTCTTGCGTAGGTAAGAAACGTTCTTGCTAGAAACCCATAGCAGCCACGTAAAACATGCAACAACAATTAGAGGACGTCTAACTTGTTTTTGCAGGGTATGCTATGTGATGTGATATGGCCAAGAAGAATGTGATGAATGATATGTGATGTATGAGATTGATCATGTTCTTGTAATAGGATTCACGACTTGCATGTCGATGAGTATGACAACCGGCAGGAGCCATAGGAGTTGTCTTTATTTTTTTGTATGACCTGCGTGTCATTGAAGAACGCCATGTAACTTACTTTACTTTATTGCTAAACGCGTTAGCCATAGAAGTATAAGTAGTCGTTGGCGTGACAACTTCATGAAGACACGATGATGGAGATCATGATGATGGAGATCATGGTGTCATGCCGGTGACGATGATGATCATGGAGCCCCGAAGATGAAGATCAAAAGGAGCAAAATGATATTGGCCATATCATGTCACTATTTGATTGCATGTGATGTTTATCATGTTTATGCATCTTGTTTACTTAGGACGACGGTAGTAAATAAGATGATCCCTTACAAAATTTCAAGAAGTGTTCTCCCCTAACTGTGCACCGTTGCTACAGTTCGTCGCTTCTAAGCACCACGTGATGATCGGGTGTGATGGATTCTTACGTTCACATACAACGGGTGTAAGACAGTTTTACACAGCGAAAACACTTAGGGTTAACTTGACGAGCCTAGCATGTGCAGACATGGCCTCGGAACACGGAGACCGAAAGGTCGAGCATGAGTCGTATAGTAGATACGATCAACATGAAGATGTTCACCGACGTTAACTAGTCCGTCTCACGTGATGATCGGACACGGCCTAGTTGACTCGGATCATGTGATCACTTAGATGACCAGAGGGATGTCTATCTGAGTGGGAGTTCATAAGATGAACTTAATTATCCTGAACATAGTCAAAACACCTTTTGCAAATTATGTCGTAGCTCGCGCTTTAGTTCTACTATTTTAGATATGTTCCTAGAGAAAATATAGTTGAAAGTTGACAGTAGCGATTATGCGGACAGTAGAAAGCTTATGTCCTTAATGCACCGCTCAATGTGCTGAACCCCAAACCTCGTTTGTGGATGTTTCGAACATCGAACATACACGTTTTGATAACTACGTGATAGTTCAATGAAATGGTTTAAGTAGAGGCACCAAAGACGTTTTCGAAACGTCGCGGAACATATGAGATGTTTCGAGGGATGAAATTGGGATTTCAGGCTCGTGCCCATGTCAAGAGGTATAAGACCTCCAACGATTTTCTTAGCCTGCAAACTAAGGGAGAAAAGCTCAATCGTTGAGCTTGTGCTCAGATTGTCTGAGTACAACAATCACTTGAATCAAGTGGGAGTTGATCTTCCAGATGAAATAGTGATAGTTTCTCCGAAGTCATTACCACCAAGCTGCTAGAGCTTTGTGATGAACTATAACATATCAGGGATAGATATGATGATCCTTGAAATATTCACGTTGTTTGACACCGCGAAAGTAGAAATCAAGAAGGAGCATCAATTGTTGATGGTTGATGAAACCACTAGTTTCAAGAAGGGCAAGGGAACAAAGGGATACTTCATGAAATGGCAATTCAGCTGCTGCTCTAGTGAAGAAACCCAAGGTTGAACCCAAACCCGAGACTAAGTGCTTCTGTAATAAGGGGAACAACCACTGGAGCAGCATTACCCTAGATACTTGGTAGATGAGAAGGCTGGCAAGGTCGATAGAAGTATATTGGATATACATTATGTTAATGTGTACTTTACAAGTACTCCTAGTAGCACCAGGGTATTAGATACCGGTTCGACTGCTAAGTGTTAGTAACTCGAAATAAAAGCTACGGAATGAAATGGAGACTAGCTAAAGGTGAGCTGACGATATGTGTTGGAAGTGTTTCCAAGTTTGATGTGATCTAACATCGCACGCTCCCTCTACCATCAAGATTAGTATTAAACCTGAATAAGTGCTCTTGCACCTATAGGAATGGTTTATTGAATCTTGATCGTAGTGATACACATTTTCATGCCAAAAGATATAAGATAGTAATGATAGTACCACTTACTTGTGGCACTGCCATGTAAGTTATAATGGTATAAAACGCATGAAGAAGCTCCATGTTGATGGATCTTTGGACTCACTCGTTTTTGAAAAGTTTGAGACATGCGAACCATGTCTATTGGTGTATATGCATGAAGAAACTCCATGCAAATGGATCGTTCGGACTCACTTGATTTTGAATCACTTGAGATATGCAAATCATACCACATGGGCAAGATGACTGAAAAGCCTCATTTTTAGTAAGATGGAACAAGATAGCAGCTTGTTGGAAGTAACACACTTTGATGTGTGCAGTCGAATGAGTGCTGAGGCATGCAGTGAATATCATTATGTTCTTACTTCACAGATGATTCGAGTAAATGTTGAGTATATTTACTTGATGAAACACAAGTCTGAATTATTGAATGGTTCAAGTAATTTCAGAGTGAAGTAGCAGATCATTGTGACAAGAGGATAAAATGTCTATGATATGATCATAGAGATGAATATCTGAGTTACGAGTTTTGGCACACAATTAAGACATTGTGGAAATTGTTTCGCAATTAATACCGCCTGGAACACCATAATGTGATGGTGTGTCCGAACATCATAGTTGCACCCTATTGGATATGGTGCGTACCATGATGTCTCTTATCGAATTACCACTATCGTTCATGGGTTAGGCATTAGAGACAACCACATTCACTTTAAATAGGGCACCACGTAATTCCGATGAGATGACACCGTATGAATTATGGTTTAGATAAACCTAAGTTGTCGTTTCTTAAAAGTTTGGGGCTGCGACGCTTATATGAAAAAGTTTCAGGTTGATAAGCTCGAACCCAAAGCGGATAAAATGCATCTTCATAGGAAACCCAAAACAGTTGGGTATACCTCCTAATTCAGATCCGAAAGCAATATGGATTGTTTCTAGAATCGGGTCCTTTCTCGAGGAAAAGTTTCTCTCGAAAGAATTGAGTGGGAGGATGGTGGAGACTTGATGAGGTTATTGAACCGTCTCTTCAACTAGTGTGTGACAGGGCACAGGGAGTTGTTCCTGTGGCACCTACACCAATTGAAGTGGAAGCTTATGATATTGATCATGAAACTTCAGATCAAGTCACTCCCAAACCTCGTAGGATGACAAGGATGCGTACTACTTCAGAGTGGTACGTAATCCTGTCTTGAAGGTCATGTTGCTAGACAACAATGAACCTACGAGCTATGGAGAAGGGATGGTGGGCCCGGATTCCGATAAATGGCTTGAGGCCATAAAATCCGAGAACGGATCCATGGACTTTGGTGGACTTGCCTGATGATCGGCAAGCCATTAAGATAAATGGATCTTTAAGAAGAAGACGGTCGTGGATGGTAATGTCACCGTCCATGAAGCTCGACTTGTGGCGAAAAGTTTTTCACAAGTTCAAGGAGTTGACTACGATGAGATTTTTCTCATCCGTAGCGATGCTTAAAGTCCGTCGGAATCATGTTAGCATTGGCTGCATTTATGAAATCTGGCAGATGGATGTCAAGACAAGTTTCCTTACCAGTTTTCGTAAGGAAAGGTTGTATGCAATACAATCAGAAAAGTTTTGTCGATCCTAAGGATGCTAAAAGGTATGCTAGCTCCAGCGATCCTTCTAAGGACTGGAGTAAGCATCTCGGAGTTGGAATGTACGCTTTGATGAGATGATCAAAGATTTTGGATTTATACAAAATTTGTGAGAAACTTGTATTTCCAAAGAAGTGAGTGGGAGCACTATAGAATTTCTGATGAGTATATGTTGTTGACATATTGTTGATCAGAAATGACGTAGAATTTCTGGAAAGCATATAGGGTTATTTTGAAAGTGTTTTTCAATGGAAAGCCTGGATTAAGCTACTTGAACATTGAGCATCAAGATCTATAAGGATAGATCAAAATGCTTAATAATACTTTCAAATGAGCACATACCTTGACATGATCTTGAAGGTGTTCAAGATGGACCAGTCAAAGAAGGAGTTCTTGCCTGAGTTGTAAGGTATGAAGTTAAGACTTAAAGCTCGACCACGGCAGAATAGAGAGAAAGGACGAAGGTCGTCCCCTATGCTTAAGACGTAGGCTCTTCAGTATGCTATGCTGTGTACCGCACCTGAAGTGTGCCTTGCCATGAGTCAGTCAAGGGGTACAAGAGTGATCCTAGAATGGCTCACAGGACAGCGGTCAAAGTTATCCTTAGTAACTAGTGGACTAAGGAATTTTCTCGATTATGGAGGTGGTAAAAGAGTTCGTCGTAAAGGTTACGACGATGCAAGCTTGACACCTATCCGGATAGCTCTGAGTAGAGAGACCGGATACATATAATGGAGCAATAATTTAGAATAGCTCCAAGTAGAACAGTTGTTTGGAATAGCTCCAAATAGAGCGTGGTAGCTGCATCTAGGAGATGACATGGAGATTTGTAAAGCACACACGGATCTGAAAGGTTCAGACCCGTTGACTAAAACCTCTCTCACAAGCAACATGATCAAACATAAAACTCATTGAGTGTTAATCACATAGTGATGTGAACTAGACTACTGACTCTAGTAAACTCTTGAGTATTAGTCACATGGTGATGTGACCTGTGAGTGTTAATCACATGGCGATGTGAACTAGATTATTGACTCTAGTGCAAGTGGGAGACTGTTGGAAATATGCCCTAGAGGCAATAATAAATAAGTTATTATTATATTTCTTTGTTCATGATAATAGTCTTTTATTCATGCTATAACTGTATTATCCGGAAATCGTAATACACGTGTGAATACATAGACCACAATATGTCCCTAGTGAGCCTCTAGTTGACTAGCTCGTTGTGATCAACAGATAGTCATGGTTTCCTGGCTATGGACATTGGATGTCGTTGATAACGGGATCACATCATTAGGAGAATGATGTGATGGACAAGACCCAATCCTAAGCATAGCACAAAGATCGTGTAGTTCGTTTGCTAGAGCTTTGCCAATGTCAAGTATCTCTTCCTTTGACCATGAGATCATGTAACTCCTGGATACCGTAGGAGTGCTTTGGGTGTATCAAACGTCACAACGTAACTGGGTGACTATAAAGGTGCACTACAGGTATCTCCGAAAGTATCTATTGTTTTATGCGGATCGAGACTGGGATTTGTCACTCCGTGTAAACGGAGAGGTATCTTTGGGCCCACTCGGTAGGACATCATCATATGCGCAATGTGACCAAGGAGTTGATCACGGGATGATGTGTTACGGAACGAGTAAAGTGACTTGCCGGTAACGAGATTGAACAAGGTATTGGATACCGACGATCGAATCTCGGGCAAGTAACATACCGATAGACAAAGGGAATTGAATACGGGATTGATTAAGTCCTTGACATCGTGGTTCATCCGATGAGATCATCATGGAACATGTGGGAGCCAACATGGGTATCCAGATCCCGCTGTTGGTTATTGACCGGAGAACGTCTCGGTCATGTCTGCATGTCTCCCGAACCCGTAGGGTCTACACACTTAAGGTTCGATGACGCTAGGGTTATAAAGGAAGCTTGTATGTGGTTACCGAATGTTGTTCGGAGTCCCGGATGAGATCCCGGACGTCACGAGGAGTTCCGGAATGGTCCGGAGGTAAAGATTTATATATAGGAAGTCCTGTTTCGGCCAGACAAGTTTCGGGGTCATCGGTATTGTACCGGGACCACCGGAAGGGTCCCGGGGGCCCACCGGGTGGGGCCACCTGCCCCGGGGGGCCACATGGGCTGAAGTGGGAAGGGATCCAGCCCAAAGTGGGCTGGGGCGCCACTTCCCTCATGGCCCATGCGCCTAGGGTCAAAGGGGAACCCTAAGGAAGAGTCCTAGGAGGGGAAGGCACCTCCTAGGTGCCTTGGGGGGGAGGGAATCCTCCCTTGGCCGCCGCCCCTTTCCCATCTAGGGCTGGAAGCACCCCTTGGGGGTGGGAAACCCTAAAGGGGGCGCAGCCCTCCCCTCCCCCTATATATATTGAGGCATGGGGCTGCCCATAACACGCGATTTGATCTCTCGTTGGTGCAGCCCTGCCCCTCTCCCTCCTCCTCTTCTCCCATGGTGCTTGGCGAAGCCCTGCGGGATTGCCACGCTCCTCCACCACCACCACGCCGTTGTGCTGCTGCTGGATGGAGTCTTCCTCAACCTCTCCCTCTCTCCTTGCTGGATCAAGGCGTGGGAGACGTCACCGGGCTGTACGTGTGTTGAACGCGGAGGTGCCGTGCGTTCGGCACTTGATCATCGGTGATCTGAATCACGACGAGTACGACTCCATCAACCCCGTTCACTTGAACGCTTCCGCTTAGCGATCTACAAGGGTATGTAGATGCACTCCCCTTTCTACTCGTTGCTGGTCTCTCCATAGATAGATCTTGGTGACACGTAGGAAAATTTTGAATTTCTGCTACGTTCCCCAACAAGACATACATCAAGTGTTCTCAAATCCTTAAAGACTCAATCTGATAAGATGACTTCAAAGGGAAAACTCAATCCATTACAAGAGAGTAGAGGGGGAGAAACATCATAAGATCCAACTGTAATAGCAAAGCTCGCGATACATCAAGATCGTATCACCTCAAGAACACGAGAGAGAGAGATAGAGAGAGATCAAACACATAGCTACTGGTACATACCCTCAGCCCCGAGGGAGAACTACTCCCTCCACATCATGGAGAGCGCCGGGATGATGAAGATGTCCACTAGAGAGGGATTTCCCCCTCCGGCAGGGTGCCGGAACAGGTCTAGATTGGTTTCCGGTGCCTACAGGGGCTTCTAGCGGCGGAACTCCCGATCTATTGTGTTCCCCGATCGTTTTAGGGTATATGGATATATAGGCGGAAGAAATACGTCAGGGGAGCCAGGGGCCCACTAGGGTGGAGGGCGCGCCCCTGCCTCGTGGCTTCCTCGTTGATCCCCTGACGTGCACTCCAAGTCTCCTGTATTGCTTTCTTTCCAAAAATAAGTTCCGTGAAGTTTCAGGTCAATTGGACTCCGTTTGATTTTCCTTTTCTGCGATACTCTAAAACAAGGAAAAATAGAAACTGGCACTGGGCTCTTGGTTAATAGGTTAGTCCCAAAAATCATATAAAATATCATATAAATGCATATAAAACATCCAAGGTTGATAATATAATAGCATGGAACAATGAAAAATTATAGATACGTTGCAGACGTATCAGCATCCCCAAGCTTAATTCCTGCTCATCCTCGAGTGGGTAAATGATAAAAACAGAATTTTTGATGTGGAATGCTACCTAACATATTTATCATGTATTTCTCTTTATTGTAGCAAGAATGTTCAGATCCATAAAATTCAAGACAAAAGTTCATATTGACATAAAAATAATAATACTTCAAGCATACTAACTAAGCAATCATGTCTTCTCAAAACAACATGGCCAAAGAAAGTTCATCCCTACAAAATCATATAGTTTAGTCATGCTCCATTTTCGTCACACAAGAATGCTCTCATCATGCACAACCCCGATGAGAATCCAAGCAATTGTTTCATACTTTAGTAATCTCAAACTTTTTTCAACTTTCACGCAATACATGAGTGTGAACCATGGATATAGCACTATGGGTGGAATAGAATATGATGATGGGGGTTATGTGGAGAAGACAAAAAGGAGAAAGTCTCACATCAACAAGGCTAATCAATGAGCTATGGAGATGCCCATCGATTGATGTTAATGCAAGGAGTAGGGATTGCCATGCAACGGATGCACTAGAGCTATAAATGTATGAAAGCTCAACAAAAGAAACTAAGTGGGTGTGCATCCAACTTGCTTGCTCACGAAGACCTAGGGCACTTGAGGAGGCCCATTGTTGGAATATACAAGCCAAGTTCTATAATGAAAAATTCCCACTAGTATATGAAAGTGACAAAACAAGAGACTCTCTATCATAAAGATCATGGTGCTACTTTGAAGCACAATTGTGGAAAAAGGATAGTAGCATTGTCCCTTTTATTTTTTTATTTTTTTATTTGGCCTTTCCCTTTTTTTATTTGGCCTTTCTTTTTTATTTGGCCTTTCTTTTTTGGAACAATGCTCTATGAATGATGGTCATCACACTTCTATTTACTTACAACTCAAGAATTACAACTCGATACTTAGAACAAGATATGACTCTATATGAATGCCTCCTGCGGTGTACCGGGATATGCAATGAACCAAGAGTGACATGTATGAAAAAATTATGAATAGTGGCTTTGCCACAAATACTATGTCAACTACATGATCATGCTAAGCAATATGACAATGCTGAATGTGTCATGATAAACGGAATGGTGGAAAGTTGCATGGCAATATATCTCGGAATGGCTATGGAAATGCCATAATAGGTAGGTATGGTGGCTGTTTTGAGGAAGATATAGGGAGGTTTATGTGTGATAGAGCGTATCATATCACGGGGTTTGGATGCACCGGCGAAGTTTGCACCAACTCTCAATGTGAGAAAGGGCAATGCACGGTACCGAAGAGGCTAGCAATGATGGAAGGGTAAGAGTGCGTATAATCCATGGACTCAACATTAGTCATCAAGAACTCACATACTTATTGCAAAAATCTACAAGTCATCAAAACCAAGCATTACGCGCATGCTCCTAGGGGGATAGATTGTTAGGAAAAGACCATCGCTCGTCCCTGACCGCCACTCGTAAGGAAGACAATCAAATAACACCTCGTGTTTCAAATTTGTTACACAATGTTTACCATATGTGCATGCTACGGGACTTGCAAACTTCAACACAAGTATTCCTCAAATTCACAACTACCCAACTAGCACAACTTTGATATCACTATCTCCATATCTCAAACAATCATCAAGTATCAAACTTCTCTTAGTATTCAATGCACTTATATGAAAGTTTTTATTATATCCCTCTTGGATGCCATCATATTAGGACTAGTTTCATAACCAAAGCAAACTACCATCCTGTTCTAAAGAATCTCAAAATAATATAAGTGAAGCACGAGATTTCATCTATTTCTTTAAAATGAAACCACCACTGTTCTCTAAAAGGATATAAGTGAAGCGCTAGAGCAACAACAAACTACTCCGAAAGATATAAGTGAAGATCAATGAGTAGTCGAATAATTATGCAACTATATGAAGAATCTCTAACATTAAAGAATTTCAGATCTTGGTACTTTATTCAAACAGCAAGCAAATACTAACAAAATAAATTGACGCTCCAAGCAAAACACATATCATGTGGTAAATAAAAATATAGCTCCAAGTAAAGTTACCGATGAATGAAGACGAAAGAGGGGATGCCTTCCGGGGCATCCCCAAGCTTAGGCTTTTGGTTGTCCTTGAATATTACCTTGGGGTGCCTTGGGCATCCCCAAGCTTAGGCTCTTGCCACTCCTTATTCCATAGTCCATCAAAACTTAACCCAAAACTTGAAAACTTCACAACACAAAACTTAACAGAAAACTCGTAAGCTCCGTTAGTATAAGAAAGAAAATGACCATCATAAGGTACTGTAATGAACTTATTATAAATTCATATTGGTTTAATATCTAATGTATTCCAACTTCTCTATGGTTCATACCCTCCGATACTACTCATAGATTCATCAAAATAAGCAAACAACACAATGAAAACAGAATCTGTCAAAAACAGAACAGTCTGTAGTAATCTGTATCAAACATATACTTCTGGAACTCATAAAATTCTAAAATAAATTGTTGGACCTGAGGAATTTATCTATTAATCATCTTCAAAAAGAATTAACTAAATATCACTCTACAATAAAAAATGGCAGCAAGTCTCGTGAGCGCTAAAGTTTCTGTTTTTTACAGCATGAACATAAAGACTTCACCCAAGTCTTCCCAACAGTTCTACTTGGCACAAACACTAATTGAAACATAAAAACTCAATCATAACATAGGCTAGATAAATTATTTATTACTAAACAGGAGCAAAAAGCAAGGAACAAAAATAAAGTTGGGTTGCCTCCCAACAAGCGCTATCAGTTAACGCCCCTAGCTAGGCATGATAATGACAATGATGCTCACATAAAAGATAAGAATTGAAACATAAAGAGAGAATCATGAAGAATATAAATAGCACATTTAAGTCTAACCCAGTTCCTATGCATAGGGATTTTGTGAGGAAACAACCTGTGGGAACAAGAATCAACTTGCATAGGAAGGTAAAACAAGCATAACTTCAAAATTTTAAGCACATAGAGAGGAAACTTGATATTATTGCAATTCCTACAAGCATATATTCCTCCCTCATAATAATTTTCAGTAGCATCATGAATGAATTCAACAATATAACCATCACATAAAGCATTCTTTTCATGATCTGCAAGCATATAATTTTTATTACTCTCCACATAAGCAAAATTCTTCTCATTCGGAATAGTAGGAGTATCATAAGAAACTCGAATACTATAAATTGTTTCCACATTAAAAGAATAATGTTCAGAAAAGGGATAACCATAATCATGACAAGTTTTATAAATATAATCATCACTACTTTTTATAGCATATGTATCATCACAATAATTATCATAAGTAGGAGGCATGCTATCATCATTATAAATTTGCATATCAAAACTTGGGAGACTAAAAATATCATCTTCATTAAATGTAGCATCCCCAGGCTTGGGACAAACATTAATTGCAGCAAATATATTCTCAAAAACATCATCTTATTCAAACATAGCATCCCCAAGATTGGGCCTTTTCATATCATAAGCATAATCACTCTCATCATTAATAGTATGGATAGCACCAATAGTATAGCAATTATCATATTCTTCCAAGCAAGTACCAAAAAGATTTTCAAGATCATAAGAAGTATCATTATCTTCCACAATTATGCTTTCATGAGGCACAATAGTAATAGGAGCAACATTATTTGGGAGAGATATATTTTTACCTCTCTTCGTTTTTCTTTTCTTTATGTAATTGGCAATATAAGGATTTCCAATGCAATTCACCGCACAATACATATAAATTTCCTCTAGATCAAAATGAAGAACTCTATCAAGGGCAAATTTTGGAATATCCTTAGTTATACATTTCATTTCTTCATAACCCAAGAGCAAACTAAGTTCATTATGATGTGCAAGGGAAATCAAGTCATCACAATTTTTGGAACGATGCGATCATGAAATATTTGCATTGGGTACTAAAATGATCATGTTCATTGCAAAGTTCACAAGTATGGCTAAGAAAGTTTAAATTTTTAGCACACGCATCTAGCCTTTCTTGCAACCATTTAGTCTCTAAATGCTTATGCCTCTTGCAATATCTATCTTCCCTATTTGGTGTGTACTTGCAAACCCAATGTACTCCACAAAAATTGACATGTTTATAGGAGACATTATCATCATGACTAGTGGATTCATCATTAGTACCATGGATATTCAAGGAGTTCATACTAACAACATTGCAATCATGCTCATCATTCAAAGATTTAGTGCCAAAAAATTTAATGCATTCTTCTTCTAACACTTTGGCACAATTTTCATTTCCATCGTACTCATGAAAGATATTAAAAATATGAAGCGTATGAGGCAAACTTAATTCCATTTTTTATAGTTTTCTTCTATAAACTAAACTAGTGATAAAACAAGAAACTAAAAGACTCGATTGCAAGATCTAAATATATACCTTCAAGCACTCACCTCTCCGGCAACGGCACCAGTAAAGAGCTTGATGTCTACTACACAACCTTCCTCTTGTAGACGTTGTTGGGCCTCCAAGTGTAGAGGTTTGTAGGACAGTAGCAAATTTCCCTCAAGTGGATGACCTAAGGTTTATCAATCCGTAGGAGGCGTAGGATGAAGATGGTCTCTCTCAAGCAACCCTGCAACCAAATAACAAAGAGTCTCTTGTGTCCCCAACACACCCAATACAATGGTAAATTGTATAGGTGCACTAGTTCGGCGAAGAGATGGTGATACAAGTGGTATATGGATAGTAGATAATGGTTTTTGTAATCTGGAATATAAAAACAGCAAGGTAACTAATGATAAAAGTGAGTGTAAATGCTATTGCAATGCGTTGAAACAAGGCCTAGGGTTCATACTTTCGCTAGTGCAAGTTCCCTCAACAATAATAACATAATTGGATCACATAACTATCCCTCAACATGCAACAAAGAGTCACTCCAAAGTCACTAATAGCGGAGAACAAACGAAGAGATTATGGTAGGGTAAGAAACCACCTCAAATTTATTCTTTCCAATCAATCTGTTGGGCTATTCCTATAAGTGTCACAAACAGCCCTAGAGTTCGTACTAGAATAACACCTTAAGACACAAATCAACCAAAACCCTAATGTCACCTAGATACTCCAATGTCACCTCAAGTATCCGTGGGTATGATTATATGATATGCATCACACAATCTCAGATTCATCTATTCAACCAACACATAGAACCTCAAAGAGTGCCCCAAAGTTTCTACCAGAGAGTCAAGACGAAAACGTGTGCCAACCCCTATACATAGATTTCCAAGGTCACGGAACCCGCAAGTTGATCACCAAAACATACATCAAGTGGATCATAGAATACCCCATTGTCACCACAGGTATCCCACGCAAGACATACATCAAGTGTTCTCAAATCCTTAAAGACTCAATCCGATAAGATAACTTCAAAGGGAAAACCCAATCCATTATAAGAGAGTGGAGGGTGAGAAACATCATAAGATCCAACTATAATAGCAAAGCTCGCGATACATCAAGATCATATCACCTCAAGAACACGAGAGAGAGAGAGAGAGATCAAACACATAGCTACTGGTACATACCCTCAGCCCCGAGGGAGAACTACTCCCTCCTCATCATGGTGCCGGAACGGGTCTAGATGTCCACCGGAGAGGGGTTGCCCTCTCCGGCAGGGTGCCGGAACGGGTCTAGATTGGTTTTCGGTGGCTACGAAGGCTTCTGGCGGCGGAATTTCCCATCTATTGTGTTCCCTGATCGTTTTAGGGTATATTGATATATTTAGGCGGAAGAAATACGTCAGGGGAGCCACGAGGGGCCCACGAGGGTGGAGGGCGCGCCCAGGGGATGGGCGCGCCCTCTGCCTCGTGGCTTCCTCGTTGATCCCCCAACGTGCACTCCAAGTCTCTTGTATTGCTTTCTTTCCAAAAATAAGTTCCGTGAAGTTTCAGGTCAATTGGACTCCATTTGATTTTCCTTTTCCGTGATACTCTAAAACAAGGAAAAAATAGAAACTGGCACTGGGCTCTAGGTTAATAGGTTAGTCCCAAAAATCATATAAAATAGCATATAAATGCATATAAAGCATCCAAGGTTGATAATATAATAGCATGGAACAATCAAAAATTGTAGATACATTGGAGACGTATCATGCACTGCTTGATACGGCCGGTTCATCCTCAACGTGCCTGTTGTAGCTCCGACTCGGACGGGGGGTGGAATGAATCCTCTCGCGACTATGTGAATAAGCCTGTTGCTGGTTTAAAGCTGTTTGAAGGAGTTCTCTGGCCCGTCATGTCTCAACCGCCACTGGTGACTCGTTGTCAGTTGGGAGGGCTGCCAATCGTGAAGCGGCGGCCACAATGTTATCCAATGGGTTGGAGTAATGCCCCGAGGGCGTCGGAACATACTGCGGCACAACGTTGTTCTGACGAGGTGGGTTCATCGTGCGCGGCTGAACCGGCGCTCCTGTTCCCGGCGCCTCCGTCCGGTTTACCACTGGCTGGTTACTGGTTCCGGCTCCTGGCGTGTTGAAGAGATTTCTTGGCTCATAACCCGGCGGGAGGTGCGACTGGTATCTCCTTCTCATGACCTCATCTGAGGCATTCTGGTCCAACCTAAGCCGGTAGGCCTGATCTTCCAACTCGGCCCATTCTGTAGCCATCTTGGCGTTCTCTGCTGCCAGGTCCGCTTTAGCCTGAGTTATCTGATCTTTCACCTTTGCAATCTCCGCATTGTGCTGATCTCGGGCTGCCGCGTCCACCTCCATGGCCATCAATGTTGCCAAAGCGTCGAACAAATCAGACAAAACCTGAGTGGGAGGCGGCGCAGAGCCCCCTGCCCCTGCTGGCGTTGCTGTTGCTGAACCGGAGAACATCGCCGCGGCGGTAGAAGAGTGTTGCGCTGGTTGTGTACCGGCCATGAAGACCGTGACCCAGCTTGGCAGATCGAGGGGGTCCGGAATACTGTTGCCATCAGAACTCCCACTAATCCGGCCATCCTGCAGCTGATATAGCGACTCGATTTCTCCGGTTGAAGACTTGTCATCAGAGCGGACAACAGCTTCGCCATCAGATGTCAGTCCATCCTCATATTCCGCTCCATGGATGACACCTACGAAAACATGCCTTGGTGCGGGCTGAATCGGGATAAGGCTGGCACGCTGAGCCATCTCGATGATGTCGGTGCAGGTGTCCGGCTCAGGGCCCGGTTCACCGATCTTGCTGATGAAGACGTGAATTCCGCCAAAGGGAACCCGGTACCCGTATTCCACTGAACCGGCCTCGAGACCCCATCTAGCATTGTCGATGTAGAGCTTGCCGCGACGACTCTTCATCATCCGGCCCACAGCGTATCCCTTGAGTCCTTCGAAGCTGCCCTTCAAGAACTCGAAACCATCGTGTGATAGCCCCACGGTGGGTGCCAACTATCATGGGTTTGTCACAGCAGATGTCCTCGTGAAAGGACTTAGTCGTGGGGCCATTGCTATGGGTTAGCTTAAAGGGGTTAAATCGGACAAGGGACACGAGGGATTTTATACTAGTTCGGCCCCTTCGATGAAGGTAAAAGCCTACGTCTAGTTGTGCTTGGTATTGCCGGGTGTTCAATGACCAGGGAGCGAATCCGCTTTGCCTGGCTCTCGAGTTGTTGTCTGTTGTCCCTAAACCGCTGTCAGGTCGTCCCTTTATATAAATAGGTTGACGCCCGCCAGTTTACAGAGTCCCGAGGCCAGATCATAAACGTGTCTGGCTCGGTCCCTATCCTTCCTATCTTACAATACAAGTTACATAATAAGGTCGGTTTACATCTACAGGCCTTAACTCACCTTTGGGCCTTGGGCCTTCGTAAAGCGCCATCATTCTTAGGTCTTCATGGGCTTCTAATCTTCATAAAGTTAATCCGGCTACTCCTGTCCGTTTTACGTTCAGTAGTAATATCCCCAACACTGGTTGTCCCCTTTTGAATTGGCCATTGTTGGCTCCCTTCCCGCTCAATATTTGGGGAGAGGACCAGGGCCTATATAAGTAGAACTAGCCCCCACAGTGAAGAGGAGGAGGAAAGAGAGCACAAGGGGACGAGAGACAAGTGAGGATCGACCTGATCACAAGTCCACCAAGCACAAGAACACCTCAATCTCAGGAGGCTGTTCTTCCCCTTGTAACTGTTCTTCATCATCCGAAGAAGCAATCCACCACCACCACACTGGAGTAGGGTATTACACCACAACGGTGGCCCGAACCAGTATAAATCGTGTGTCTTTCTGTGTTGTGAGTTTGTTGAGTTCATCTGCGAGATCTTAGAGAGCTAGGGCGTGGATCGATAGGGAGAAAACCTTCGCGTGCACCCTAGTGTTCGAACCTCAAGGGTTTGCCGGAACCTGTGATCCGACATTTGGCTCCAGGTAGGGGTGCATCATAGATTCTCTTTTGTCGATCCGCGCTCCGTGCTCCGCCTGCATGGCAGGCACCATGCCACCAACTCCGATGGCCAGTGTTGACAGCGGGGCCAGGGGGCTCAGAGCCCTGGCCCCCGCCCTGCAGCGGGTGCAGTGGCCGCCCAATTTCAAGCCGGAGATGCCGCCGCGCTACGACGGCACGGCAGACCCGTTAGCCTTCCTGCTGGCATACAAGGGGGATGTCCTCGAAGCCGGGGAGATGACAAGGTCATGGCCAACTGACTTCCCATGGCCCTCGTCGGCGAGCCGCGCGCCTGGCGTCCTGGGAGGAGCCCCGCGGCCTCTTCACTGTGTGTTATGCTGCACCGGCGCATCATGCGGTCGCGGCCCTGCTAGGCGTCTCACAAGCGCCGCCTTCAGAGTGCCACATCAAGCCGTTCCTCCGCCAGATCGATGTTGCTTCCATGCGCTCGAGGGCTCCGCCGGGCTGGGCCGCGCCCGAGGACGACCTCACCTTCAGCTTAGAAGACCACCCTGTCACCACCACCGGCTCAGGCATGCTTCCGATACTCTGCACGCCCACCATCTGCAACGTGGCCGTCACCAAGACCCTCATCGACGGCGGCGCATGCCTCAACTTGCTCTCCACGAAGGCCTTCAGCCTGCTTCATGTGCCGCTCGAATGACTCAGCCCCAGCAAGCCTTTCTCAGGAGTTGGTGGTGGCGATGCCCGCTCCCTGGGGCAGATCCGCCTTCTCGTCACCTTTGGTGCACGCGACAACTACCGCACCGACCTGGTCGACTTCGACATCGCCCGTATCGGCCTCCCGTACGACGCCATCATCAGGTAGCCCGCTCTGGCCCAGTTCATGGCGGTGACTCATCCAGCCTACAATCTCATGAAAATGCCACGGAGCAAGGGTGTCCTCGCCATCAAAGGGGACACTAAGGAGGCCGTGACAGCGCTCAAACTTGCCTTCAGGACCGCTGCGGTGGCGCAACCCGTCAGCACCGGTACCCCCGAGGCCAAGGAGGCCGCGCCGACCAAGAAGAAGCAGTTGTTCACCCAAGACAAGGCAGAGAAAAAGCAGGTGCTGGTTGACGAGGACGGCTCCTCAGGAGCCACCTTCACCATAGGTGCCGGCCTTAACCCCAACCAAGAGGAAGCATTGGTGAAGTTCTTGCGCGCAAACAAGGACATATTCGCATGGGAGCCCAATCAACTGGTGGGGGTCCCGAGGGACGTGATTTAGCACCACCTGAGGGTGTGCCCCAATGCGCGCCCTGTGAAGAAGCGAGCGAGGCGGCAGTCCACGGAGAAGCAGGCCTTCATCGTCCAAGAGACTCGCAAGTTGGAGGCAGCAGGCGCCGTTCGTGAGGTCAGGTACCCTGAATGGCTAGCGAACCCAGTCGTGGTGCCGAAGAAAGGAGGGAAGGAGTGAATGTGGGTCGACTTCACCAACCTCAACAAGGCGTGCCCTCAGGATCCATGCCCTCTCCCTCGCATCGACCAGATCGTCGACTCCACCGCTGAGTGCGACCTACTATGCTTCCTAGATGCGTTCTCAGAGTATCAACAAATCAAGATGGTGGTGGAATATGTAGAGAAGACAGCCTTCCTGAGCCCATGTGGGGTGTACTGCTACACCTGTATGCCCTTTGGAATGCGCAACACGGGAGAAACCTTTCAGTGGCTGATGCACATCGCTTTAGGGCGACAGCTCGAGAGGAACATGGAGGCCTACGTCGATGACATTGTGGTGAAATCTCGGGAGGCGAGAACCTTGATCCAAGACCTGGAGGAGACCTTCAAGAGCCTGCGCCAGGTGAACCTGCGGCTTAACCCGGAGAAATGTGTGTTCGGTGTCTGTCGGTGTCAAAACTGGCAGATCTCGGGTAGGGGGTCCCGAGCTGTGCGTCTAAGGCGGATGGTAACAGGAGGCAGGGAACACGATGTTTTACCCAGGTTCAGGCCCTCTTGATGGAGGTAAAACCCTACGTCCTGCTTGATTTATTCTTGATGATATGAGTATTACAAGAGTTGATCTACCACGAGATCGGAGAGGCTAAACCCTAGAAGCTAGCCTATGGTATGATTGTATGTTGTCCTACGGACTAAAACCCTCCGGTTTATATAGACACCGGAGGGGGATAGGGTTACACAAGGTCGGTTACAAAGGAGGATATATACATATCCGTATTGCCTAACTTGCCTTCCACGCCAAGTAGAGTCCCATCCGGACACGAGACGAAGTCTTCAATCTTGTATCTTCATAGTCCAACAGTCCGGCCAAAGGATATAATCCGGCTGTCCGGATACCCCCTAATCCAGGACTCGCTCAGTAGCCCCCGAACCAGGCTTCAATGACGATGAGTCCGACGCGCGGTGTTGTCTTCGGCATTGCAAGGCGGGTTCTTCTCCATATTTCAAACGTTTGTAAAGCAGTGTCCGGCCCCATAAATGTTTGGACCTCTTGGCTTCTATGCCCAATAAGGGCTATTTTCCACGCGTCGAATGAATATGAGGCGCCAGGGTGTTTTTACATTCTCCCCCCTAGCCAGGTAAATAAATTGTCTATTAAAAGGACGGGGATTCTCAGATCTGATCCACACCATCCTCCCCCAGCGAGAATCCATCAGAGCGTGCTTCGGAAAGATCCATTCCAGCATGGCCGACCTCTGCAGCTCCTCCTCCCGCCCCCGTAGCCCTAAGCCCGGTGATTGGGAGAGGTGTTCCGTCCCACATAGTCGATTAATCGAACTACAGACTAAGGGATTCCTCCCTCCAGCATACATGGTGCCCGTTCGAGCCGGGCTTGCCACCTACAATGGCGGGGAGCAAGCGGAGAGCTTCCCCAGTCCCTCTACGGGGGAGCGGGTCTGCCTTGTTCCCTATTTATTAAAGGGAATCGGATTTCCAATTCATCCGTTCCTCTACGGGCTCCTGGAGTTCTACGGCCTCCAACTACACAATTTCACCCCTGCCTCCATTCTACACATCGCCGGCTATGTTGCTCTCTGCGAGTTGTTCCTGGGCTGCGAGGCTCACTTCGAGCTGTGGAAAAGGCTATTTTGCCTCGTCCCTCGCACACAGAGGGGGTCACTTTATCAAGTGGGCGGAGTCGAAATGCCGCTACCAGATACCTGTCCGGTACCCCGAAGAAGTCGTCTGAAGACTGGCCTTCGGAATGGTTTTATATGGAGGGTGTTCCCCTTCCGGACCCTGTTCGACGGGGTCTTCCTGAGTTCAGCAATGCCCCTCTGAAGAAACACCGAAGTTGGCGCCCACGGAGCCCCTATGTGGAAGACAATGGAGAAGTCCTCTACCTGATGAACCGGATTAAAGCACTGGCTCAATCAGGATTGACAGTAATCGAAGTTATGTCGATTTGCATAATGCGGGGAGTGCAACCACTTCAATATCGTGGGCACCCCTTGTGGTGTTTTAACGGGGCGGATGATGCCACCCGCTGCGGGCGTAAGGGTCCAGACAATGCTGCCGCTTTAGCAAAAATTCTGTCTGAATTGTTCAAGGGAGAGGAAGAGGAGTTCATCCACATCAAGCCACGAGATGGATTCTCCATGTACAATCCTCCAAGCTGGGTAAGTTATATCTCCTTACTCCCATTTTCCCCGCATTCTTTGTCGTAAATATTCACCTTGCCACTTTGCGATAGGAACTGCGAAAATCCATAAAGGAGGTCAGCAGCCCTTCTCCACAACCCGAGGACCCTGACCGGGCCCTCGACTCCGGACTCGAAGAAGATCCGGTTATATTCGTGGAGCTGATAGACCGGCAGTTCTATCAGTTAAGCTGTGATGATGCCATGGTGGCCATCACAGACGACTATCCCGGACTGCTTCCTGCATCGCACGTAAGAAAACCAAAAAATCCCAACTCCAAAAACTAGGATCCCCTGTTAGACACTTCACCTACCATATGCATATGGCGTTTTTATAGGGAAGGCATTCGGGACGCCCTGCCGAACCCATAGCAACTCGCGAACAAGAGGCAGCGAGGCCGGGCAGGACAAAATGGAAGGCGGTCAGGACGGAGATGCCGGCGCAAAGGTATAATAGAAACCCCGCTCCGTGGTTGTCGTCTTTCTCGAAATGTAACGACGCCCGTGTTTCTTTAACAGAAAAAACGCTCGCCGGAATATGTCTGGCGATGTTGCTAATCACGCTTCCACCAGTCGGGTGCCAGGACCGGATATAGAGACGGAAGCCGATATGGGGCGGGCGCCGGATAATCCCCCTACGGAGGATGCAGATAGATTATCCGCTACAAACTCACAAGTGGAAAGCGCCATGAATCATAGGCGCCGCCGGGCCGTACTCCGCGACGCTTGTTTCTCACCAAAGGCATTTGATGCCTTCAATTCTGGAGAGGCATACCTCCATGCCGCTCAAGATGGTCTAGCCAGAGCCACGGATCAGTATGTAAAGGATGTAAGGGTAAGTAAATCTGACGATTTATGTGTATCAGTAGCCCCTGAGACTTGAAACAATTAGCAGAACTGACTTAAGGATCATCTTTATTGTGCAGGTTCTTATAGAGAAGAATACTAGGCTGTCACAGGAGCTGGAGGAATGGAAGACCCAACTGTGGGCCATTGTTGCCACATTGAAAGAACCGAAAAAGTCCCCCGCTGGTAACATTTACTTTAAAGAATGATGGTTGCCATATAGTGTGCGGCGTGGCTGCAGATCTAACAATAGATGTTGCAGATGAATCCGGAGAAAATCCAGAGGACCAGCATGTCGTGCGACAGCTAGAGGCTGGCAAACGTGTGCTGACTGAGGTTAGGTGGGAGAAAAACAATCTCCAAGACGCCAATATCAAGCTGAGCGTGGAACTAAAAGACATTCGACCCCAGCTTGCAGACTCCGAGAAGGAGAATAAGCGGCTTCGACACGGCATTTTCAGTAAGTGCTTGAACGAATCCTTTTGAAGGAGTTCGGCGAAGAAGCCAACTAACAGCGTTATGTCTGTAGGTATGCTGACGGGTCATCCTGCGGAGGAAATGCCCGGGTCTGCGGGTGATCTTCTATCCGAGCTCTCACATCTGCACGAACAAGTTCGGCAGGTGATGCAAGGTGTTGCCCAGGCCTTGTGGCCATCCGTCTCCCTGCCAGAAGGCGTTGCAGAGCTTACGGAGAAGCTCAAGGGAGCGCGGCAGCGCTTCCGATTATGGAAGATATCGGCCTGCCATCAAGGTGCCAGAGAAGCCTGGGCCATGGTGAAGACGCGGTATACCAAGGCTGACCCAAATCACATGGCTGAGGTCGGACCTGTGGGGCCCGATGGAAAAGACATCCCCATGAGCTTAGTTTATGGGCAAGTAGAATTAGCCGCAAAGTATTCCCAACAGGATTGTAGGCTAGACCGCCTGTTGGATGGTATAGAAGAGGAATTTAGTCACTCTGCATGACTATGTAATTAAAGTGACATGTATAATGCCTTCTAGCCGGATTGTAGATCATTTGTCTTAGAGGACCTTTTCGCTTCAACCTCGGGACCCGATAGTCCTGAGTGTATCCGAATACCCGCTCAGTTATATAAGAACCGGGGTATGCATGGAGACTAGGCGTAGGGGTCATTAGTGCTTGAACGGACAAGTGCCCAACTAGTTATGTTATATTACATGGGTAGTAAGAAACATCTTCTAGGGAGAATAGTTCCGTTAAGGGCTCATTTCCCTGGGTATGCATGCCCTAAGGTGCATGTCCGAACTGCGATGAGAAACGCATGAAAAAACATCTAGAGGCAGATATGGAAAATAAATAAAAATCATCTTTTGTTCACCGACTGAATATTCCCTTAAGAATGCTAGCTTTCGGCTTCACCTAGTCTGAGGTACACATCCGGCTGATCTGGCAGTAACAATCGCAGAGGTGCTCCCCTTATGCCCTAGCCAAATTAATGGGAATGTAGGGCATAAATACAAGAGCAGGCAACCCAGCTTGGCCAAAACTTAAGTCATATCGGTGCATATAATGGCAAAAAAAGGTACTTGTGGAAGCGTAACACATGTGCGGGGCACGAGGCCCAGATAAATAATCAAGCTTCTATGAAAGAAGCCCCCAGGTATGATGAGCGCAGCTAGCGCATCTATAATGTGCAAGCGAGGCACAAGTTGGCCTTTGAAGGCCTAGATAAGGAATAAAAGAAAGAGAGAAAGAAAAACAGGGCAGACAATGTATATACAAAAAATGGACAGAGGAAGGAGATGAACATAGAGTCCGATGCTAGGCATAGAATCTTCGGAGCCTGGCCGCGTTCCATGGGTTCGGTTCGAGTCGATTATTCGATGCATCCCGCAGACGATAGGCTCCACCAGTCAGAACTTGGTCAATAATGAAGGGACCTTCCCATTTGGGCTCGAGCTTGTTCTTTTTCTTATCCGGCGGGCGTAGAACTAATTCGCCAACGTTATAAGTTTTGGCCCGTACTTCTCTGCTTTGGTATCTGCGAGCCTATTGCTAATAAAATGCGGAACGGGCTTTTGCCACATCGCACTCCTCCTCCAGGGTGTCCAGACTGTCCTGCCAATCAAGCTCGGCTTCTCTTTCTTCGTACATGCACACTCGAGGTGAGTCATGAATTATGTCAGAGGGCAAGACTGCCTCTGCGCCGTACACCATAAAGAAGGGTGTATATCCGGTACTACGGTTCAGCGTGGTCCGCTGCCCCAGAGTACGAAGTCGAGCTCCTCTACCCAGTGCATGTTAGACTCTGTGAAGGACCGCACTAGCCTAGGTTTAATGCTGCTCATTATAAGACTGTTTGCTCGCTCAACTTGGCCATTGGTTTGTGGGTGATAGACTGAAGCATAATCGAGCTTGATGCCCATTTTGCTGCACCAGAGTTTTACCTCATCGGCCGTGAAGTTCGTGCCGTTGTCAGTGATGATGTTGTGGGGGACACCATAACGGTGTACGACCCCGGATATGAAGTCTATCACCGGTCCGGATTCGGCTATTTTGACAGGTTTGGCTTCTATCCATTTGGTGAATTTATCTACCATGACCAGTAAGTATTTTTTCTTGTGGGTTCCCCCTTTAAGGGGTCCAACCATGTCAAGCCCCCAGACCGCGAAGGGCCATGTAATGGGGATGGTTTGGAGGGCGGTGGGTGGCATGTGGCTTTGATTTGCAAAACGCTGGCAACCGGCGCAACGTTGGACCAAGTCCTGTGCGTCTGCCCGGGCCGTCGGCCAAAAGAATCATGTATGGAAGGCCTTGCTTACAAGAGCCCGGGCTGCGGCGTGGTGACCCCGAGTCCGGCGTGAATTTCTGCCAAAAGGTTCCGCCCTTCCTCTTCGGAGATGCACCTTTGAAGGACTCCGGTAGTGCTTTTTTTATACAGTTCTCCCTCATGGACCCTGTAGGCCTTAGATTGCCGCACTATGCAGCGTGCCTCATTTTGGTCCTGTGGAAGTTCCTGCCTAGTTAGGTAGGCCAGGAATGGTTCTGTCCATGGGGCCATGATGGCCATTATTACGTGGGTTGAAGGTGTTGTTTCGGTGGCAGAGCCTCCAATTATGTCAGAGTGTTTGGTATCGAGTGTTGTGGCTGGGTCCGGACTAATATTGCCGGTGTCCCCCTCCCATACCACGGATGGCTTAAACAATCTCTCTAAGAAGATATTGGGGGGGACCGCATCGCGTTTTGCGCCAATGCGGGCGAGGATATCCGCCGCCTAATTGTTTTCTCGAGCCACATGGTGAAATTCGAGCCCCTCGAACCGAGCTGACATCTTTAGGACGGCGTTACGATAGGCCACCATCTTCGGATCCTTGGCATCAAAGTCTCCATTTATTTGGGATATTGCGAGGTCCAAATCCCACGCACCTCCAGGTGCTGAATGCCCCTGGAAACTTCCATACGAAGACCATGTAACAGGGCTTCGTATTCGGCTGCATTGTTGGAGTCTGTATACAGTATGTGCAGTACGTACTGAATTGTATCTCCGGTTAGGGACGTCAGGACGATGCCAGCCCCCAGTCCAGCCAGTATTTTGGAGCCGTCGAAGTGCATAATCCAATTGGAGTATGCGCCGTACACTTTAGGGAGTTCGGCCTCCATCCATTCGGCGACAAAGGCAGCCAATACTTGCGATTTAATGGCTCACCGAGGTTTGTATGTTATGTTGAACGGGAGGAGCTCAATGGCCCATTTGGCAATCTGGCCCGTGGCATCGCGGTTGTTAATAATATCATTGAGTGGCACCTCCGAGGCTACTGTAATTGAACACTCTTGAAAGTAGTGTCGCGGTTTCCGGGATGCCATGAATACCGCATAGGCTATCTTTTGATAATCTGGGTACTGTGATTTGCATGGAGTGAGGACGGTGGATACATAATATACCGGCTTTTGAAGAGGGAATTTATGTCCGTCCACTTCTCGTTCGACGACGAGCACTGCGCTTATGAGTTGCCGCAATGTATAATAGCATTGGTTCGCCGATGTTTGGCGCGGCCAAGATTGGGTTGGTTGCCAGTATGGCTTTTATTTCTTCCAATCCGGCTGTGGCAGCGTCCGTCCACTCGAAGTGTTCGGTGCGCCAAAGGAGGCGATAAAGGGGTAATGCCTTTTCTCCTAAGTAGGAGATAAAGCGGCTTAGAGCCGCCACACATCCAGTTAACTTCTGGATATGTTTGAGGTCTGTTGGGGTAGCCAACTATGACAAAGTTCGGTTTTTGGTCGGATTAGCTTCAATACCTCTACTGGAGACAATGAAACCTAGGAGCTTTCCGGCCGGTACACCGAAAACGCATTTTTCCGGATTGAGCTTGATGTCGTATGTCCGGAGGTTGTCGAATGTGAGCCTCAAGTCGTATATCAAAGAGTCGACGTGTTTGGTTTTGACGACCACATCGTCTACGTATGCCTCTACTATTTTGCCGATTTGTTTCTCCAGACAGGTCTGAATCATGCGATGATATGTTGCGCCAGCGTTTTTGAGCCCAAAAGGCATTGTGTTGAAACAGAAGGGACCGTATGGCGTGATGAATGCCGTTGCGGCTTGGTCGGACTCCGCCATCTTGATTTGGTGGTAACCGGAGTATGCGTTGAGGAAACACAATGACTCGTGTCCTGCGGTAGCATCAATAATTTGATCGATGCGGGGGAGGGGGAAGGGATCCTTTGGGCAAGCTTTATTGAGGTCCTTGAAATTGACACAAAGGTGCCAAGATTTATCCTTCTTTGGTACCATCACCAGGTTTGCTAGCCAGTCCGGGTGTTTTATTTCTCTGATGAATCCGGCCTCCAATAACTTGGCTAGTTCCTCTCCCATGGCCTGTCTCTTAGGTTCGGAGAAACGCCGAAGAGCTTGCTTGACCGGCTTGAATCCCTTTAGGATATTGAGGCTATGCTCGGCCAGCCTGCATGGGATTCCTGGCATGTCTGAGGGATGCCAGGCGAATATGTCCCAATTCTCGCACAGGAACTCTCGTAGTGCGGCGTCAACGGCGGGGTTTAACTGTGCCCCGATGCAGGCTGTTTTTGTAGGGTCCGTTGGGTGGACTTGAAATTTGACTATTTCATCCGCTCGTTTAAAAGAGGTGGACTTGGATCACTTGTCAAGTATCACGTCGTCCCTGTCCACTGTGGAGCGTAGCGTGGTTAATTCCTCGGCCGAGAGGGCTTCAGATAATGCCTCGAGGGCCAGTGCAGCTGTTTTGTTTTCGGCGCGGAGTGATGTGTCCGGATCACTGGCGAGAGTGATGATTCCGTTGGGCCCGGGCATTTTGAGCTTCATGTACCCATAATGGGGTACGGCTTGGAAGATCGTGAACGCCTCACGTCCTAAAAGGGCGTGGTATCCACTGCTGAACGGGGCCACTTGAAATGTAATTTCTTCGGACCTATAGCTCTCTAGCGTACCGAATACCACATCTAGTGTGATTTTCCCAGCGCATCGTGCCTCCCAACTAGGTATGATTCCTCTGAAGGTTGTGCTACTTTGCTCAATGCGGTTCTAGTCTATTTCCATTTTTTGAAGAGTTTCCTCATAGATGAGGTTCAATCCGCTGCCGCCGTCCATGGGTACTTTGGTGAGTCTAAAGCCGTCCATGATTGGACTAAGGACCAGTGCGGCTGGTGCTCGGGCTGTTCCGAATTTAGGTTCGTCACTGGCATTGAAGGTAATAGCCGTGTCACTCCATGGATTTATTGCTGTTACATGGCAGATTTCGGCCATGCTGCGGAGTGTTCGCTTGCGCCTATTATTTGACATGAAGGTCTCAAAGACTGTTAACACCGTATTTTTATCCACGGGATGGTGCTTTGTGGTATTTGGGATAAGAAGATCCTCACCGCTTTTGGCCACCTACCGGAGTATCCAACATGCTCTAAGGTTGTGCGTTGGTATTGTATCCGCTGTGCTATGAATTTTGCAGGGTCCGTTAATCCATCCCTCCAATACGGTTCCGTGCCTTGTAGAGGGTTTTTGCTTCTTTGTAATGAACTCTGGTGTCTTATGATAGTGCACCCTTTTACCTCGGACTGGGTGCGTATACGGAGTCAGATTATCCCAAAATTTTGTTTCGGTTTTCCAGGCACTTTCCATCGCACAGTACTTTCATACTATGGACGCCAAGTCGGCGAAGCGTGATATGTCACGGCGACTTATGGCGTTAAGGATTCCCTTGTCCGTGCAGTTATTGCAGAAAAGTGAGACCCTGTCTTCCTCACGGCAGTCCTTAACCTTGTTCATCACAAGGAGGAATCTGGCCCAATAATGATGTACTGTTTCATGGGGCTCTTGCCTAATGTGGGAAAGATCGTTTATGTCTGGGTGGGTGGGTGGATTTGAGTCCGGACCCCTACCCGATCTGAGACCCAGGGGCCGAGGGGTTTCCGATCTTGGAAGTTCGGATTCCGGTATGTTGCCCGATGAGTCTGGCCCCCTGCCTGACTCTAGGTTCAGGGTTTGGGTGATGCCCTCCCGTAAACGGGTATCCGGCTCAGAGAGCTTAGGAATTTAGACATAGTTAGTCTTCAAGATAGAGGGAGAATCGCCGCATTGTTCCTCCACCACTGCAACATGATGGGTGACCGGTGGAGAGTTAATCTCACTTTGATCGGGTTTAAGCCCAATCCGATCATAGTTCGTAGCGACTTCCAAGGCAGCGATGCGATCCAAGAGCTCGTTTAGGGAGGAGAGCTCCATTGGATCCATCTGCTCAGCGAATTCCGAGCCGACGTGGAGGCTATTTTTGATGACCCGAGAAGTCATCGTCGGTGCAGCGGCCGAACATGCAGTCACGATGAAACTGCCCAGCCGGAGAGTTTGGCCGACAGCCAGAGCTCCCCCGGCGGTAATGTTGTTTTTAACAACGAGATGAGGCATCCTTCCTTACAGCGACGTCACAGAGGAACTCTCAATGAAAGCACCAATGTCGGTGTCAAAACCGGCGGATCTCGGGTAGGGGGTCCCGAACTGTGCGTCTAAGGCGGTTGGTAACAGGAGGCAGGGAACACGATGTTTTACCCAGGTTCGGGCCCTCTTGATGGAGGTAAAACCCTACGTCCTGCTTGATTTATTCTTGATGATATGAGTATTACAAGAGTTGATCTACCACGAGATCGGAGAGGCTAAACCCTAGAAGCTAGCCTATGGTATGATTGTATGTTGTCCTACGGACTAAAACCCTCCGGTTTATATAGACACCGGAGGGGGCTAGGGTTACACAAGGTCAATTATAAAGGAGGATATATACATATCTATATTGCCTAGCTTGCCTTCCACGCCAAGTAGAGTCCCATCCGGACATGAGACGAAGTCTTCAATCTTGTATCTTCATAGTCCAACAGTCCGGCCAAAGGATATAATCCGCCTGTCCGGATACCCCCTAATCCAGGACTCCCTCAGTGTCCCTTCCGGCAAGCTGTTGGGGTTCCTCGTGTCGCACAGAGGGATCGAGGCGAACCCGGAGAAGATCAAGGCCATTGAAAGGCATGAGCCCGCCACATACCCTCAAGGAAATGCAGAAGTTGGCTAGTCGGGTGACCGCATTAGGGCGCTTCATCTCCAAGCTGGGAGAGCGCGCCTTACCCTTTTTCAAGCTGATGAAGAAGAAGGGCCTATTCGAGTGGACTCCGGAGGCTGACCGGGCCTTCCAAGACCTCAAGAAATACCTAACCAGCCCACCGGTATTGGTGGCGCCATGGCCTCTTGAGCCCCTGGTGCTCTACCTTGCCGCCACCCGATACTCCGCCAGCGTTGCGCTAGTGGCGGTTCGGGAGGAGCACCAGGCCAAGAGTGCACCGCGCCAAGCTACGTGTCCAGGTGAGATGACGCAAGATCAGGAACGCGCAGCAAGAGCCGTAGCGGCAGCAACAGAAGACCAAGCTCGGTCGATGACACTGTAGAGACCCCCACAAGCGACCAGGCGCCAGAGGTCCCATCACCTCAGGAGGCACCCGAGCTTGCGCAAGATGCGAGCCTCACGAACATGTCAGTCCTTGTCGAGCGCCCGGTGTACTTCGTCAGCACGGTGCTACGGGATGCAAGGGCACATTATCCCATGCCTCAGAAGCTCTAGCTCGCGCTCCTGGTGGCCTCGCGCAAGCTATGGCACTACTTCCAGGGCCACCCCATCAAGGTCGTCTCGGCCTACCCGTTTGAGAGGGTGCTCAGGAGCCCCAACTCTGTTGGAAGGGTCGCCTAGTGGAACATCGAGCTACAGGCATTCCAGTTGGAGTTCAGCACCACCAGGGTCATCAAGGGAGCCGCACTCGCTGACTTCGTGGCAGAATGGACGGATGCTCCGGCGCTGGGGGCAGGCGAGGACCGGTCCACCTCGCCAGGAAGTGAGGCGCCAGACAGATGGGTCATGTATTTCGATGGTGCCTTCGCGCACGAGGGCACGGGGGCTGGAGCAGTGCTCATCTCACCCACGCAGGACAAGCTCTATTATGCTGTGCAGCTCTGCTTTCAGTAGGGCGAGAAGGTCTCCAACAACATCGCGGAATACGAAGGCCTCATAGCTGGCCTGAAGGCCACGGCAACTCTAGGGGTGATGCGCCTCACCATTAGGGGCAACTCACAGCTCCTCGTCAACATCTCCAACAAAGTGTATGAGCCAAAGGACGAGCACATGGAGACGTACCTCGCGGAAGTACGTAAGATGGAAAAGCAATTCCTAGGCATGGAGGTGCAGCATGTGCCACGTGGCACCAACAAGGAAGCCTACGACATCGCCAGGAGGGCATCCAAGCGGTAGCCCCAAGAGCCTGGCGTCTTCAAGGAGCGGCTCAAGCAGTCAGCATCGCCACCACTTTCAAGCACGACACGGCCTCAGGAGGAGCTCCCACAACCGCCAGCCACGGGAGCCCCGGCTTGTGGCCCGACTTTAGGGGCTCACTTGCTCTTGGCACTCGAGCCCCAGGAGGGATGTTGCACCAAGGAATTCAAGGAATATCTGATGCAAGGGGCGCTACCAGAGAAGGAGGAGGATGCAGAGCGTGTAGCCCGGCAAGCCACGACGTACTGCATCCAGGACGGTGAGTTGTACAGGAAGCGACCAAATGATGTTTCGTTGCGTTGCATTTCCAGGGACCAGGGGAAGGAGTTGCTGATTGACATACATGGCGGAGACTGCGGACACCACTCGTCGTCACGGACTCTTGTCGGCAAGGTGTTCCATAGTGGATTCTATTGGCCCATGACGCTCAACTACGCGGCTGAGCTGGTGAGGTCCTGCGAAGCTTGCCAGTTCCACGCCAAGCACATCCATCGGCCCGCTCAGGGCCTCCATACTATACCGCTCACGTGGCCGTTCTCGGTCTGGGGGCTGGATATCTTGGGCCCATTCCCTCGAGCGCCAGGGGGCTACCGCTACCTCTACGTCGCCATTGACAAATTCACCAAGTGGGCGGAAGTGGAAGCCGTCCGCACCATCCCAGTCGGTTCCGCGGTTAAATTCATCAAGGGCCTCGTGAGCCGTTTCGGGGTCCCCAACCGCATCATCACCGACAATGGCTTGCAGTTCACCAGTAACCTCTTCAAAACATATTGTGCTAACCTTGGAACGCAGATCTGATACGCTTTGGTGGCGCACCCCAGGAGCAATGGCCAGGCTGAACGCGCCAACACGGAGGTCCTGAGAGGCCTCAAGGCCAGGACCTTCAAGAAGAAGCTCGAGGCCTGCAGCAGGGGATGGCACGACGAGCTCCAGTCTGTGTTGTGGTCCATCCGCACCACCGCCACGAAGTCAACGGGCTAGACCCCATTCTTCCTTGTCTACGAAGCCGAAGCGGTCCTTCCTCACGAGGTCAAGCATCGCTTCGCACGGGTCCTGGCATTTGATGAAATGCAGTAGGACGCCACGCAGGGGATGGACCACGTACTGGGGGAGGAACGACGCCGTGAAGCAGCACTGAGGGCGGCAAGGTACCAGCAGGCGCTGCGGTGGTACCACTACCGCAACATCTGCTCCAGGACGCTCGAGGTAGGCGACCTCGTCCTGAGGCGGGTCCTCTCCAGGGAAGGGTTGCACAAGCTCTCACCCATGTGGGAGGGCCCGTTCAGGGTCGTCCATATCTCTAGGCCCGGCGCCGCGTGCCTGGAGACGCAGGACGGGGTGCCCGTCCAGAACGCCTGGAACATCCAGCACTTCCAAAAATTCTATCCATGAAGCAAGGCCCAGTGCCTATGAAGCAAGGCCCAGTGCCTGTGGAGAAGGCCCGGTGCCTGTGAAGAATCGCCGCCCGTGACACTCTCATGTAATAATGAGTGGGGCTGTACACGCCCCGGAGTCTCCGGAGAGCCGCCCTCGGGCCTCGGGGTCTCCCTCCCACGCCTAGTGGCAGCACTTAGCTCCGCGTTGGTGAGAAGACGTCGAAGACTAGACTAGGTGCCGGACGCGGCTTTTCATTTGCTTTTCGTAGTTGGCTCGCCTTCTCTTAATCGAAGTTTGCTTCTGGTGTCCCTTCCTGATTTGGTTTCGCCGTCTTTTGCCGCCTTTTCTGAATTTAGTTCGCTTGTGCTCTCTCTCTCTCGCATACCTCGCGAAGGGGCTAGGACGGTGCCTTTGTGAGGATTTCTTCTTCCCGAGTTGGTCCTTCTCTCTGCCTTCGGTCTGCCTTCTCGCGAGGCACCCTTGTTCGAGCCGCCACCGACAC
>NC_041392.1:275546825-275601741 GCF_002162155.2 Triticum dicoccoides | reverse complement strand
TGGGTCAAGGCTCGGGTGAACGATAAGTCTCCTAGCAAGCTTCCTAACAAGTTTTTTGCAGTTCCTGAGCAACCACTAAGCCAAGGCGGGCACGAGGAGACAAGTGCCTCGCGAAGAAGAGGCTGCCCCGAATGCGCCACGCTAAGTATCTCCACACGAAATAACAACACAACATAGAAATAACAGGCATAGCGTAATAACTGAGGAATCACAGTTCGATACACGCCCCTCCGGGCCCATACTGGTTTCATTTTGATGCAAGAAAGAAAAGAGTAACAAAGGAAAAGCGGCATTGCAAAGAACCAGGGGGGCAGGCCTCTGGTGATGTCCCGAGCTCAGTCGGACCCCTCCTCGTGCTTCACGGAGGCGCGTCGATGAGACGACCCTCTACCACCTTCGAAGCGGGCGCGGCGGCGGGGCGGCTGGTCGTAGCCACCATTGCTGGGGCTTTCACCAAGAGAAGAGCCACCGTAGCTGGACGAGGCGCGGCCGGTGGGCTCACCCTCGTCGCGACCATCGCCGAGACCGAGCACCTCCTCGCCATCGTTCGTCTGGGGGCAGCACCCGACGCGGTGACCATCTTCCCAAACGCCATCATGTAGAGGGTTGCATCACCGTCAAACCTGAAGTGGAGGGTGCACCACTTGCCCAGGCCGCGCGCGCGGGCGAATGACTGCCAACCGCGAGCCAGAGCTATGTTGCCCACGACGGAGACTTCAACCGCAACCCAGGAGGCCCTGCTGCAGCAACCGTCCGCCTGCAGCTAGAGCCCGCCTGGACCAGGGGCCAGCAGCTCATTGACGAAGAAGCAGGGGGCCCACGAGGGTGGAGGGCCCTCCCAGGGGGTAGGTGCGCCCCCTACCTCGTGGCCTCCTGGTTGATGTCTTGACGTAGGGTCCAAGTCCTCTGGATCACGTCCGTTCTGAAAATCACGTTCCCGAAGGTTCCATTCCGTTTGGACTCCGTTTGATATTCTTTTTCCGCGAAACTCTAAGATAGGCAAAAAACAACATTTCTAGGCTGGGCCTCCGGTTAATAGGTTAGTCCCAAAAATAATATAAAAGTGTATAATAAAGCCCAATAATGTCCAAAATAGAATACAAATATAGCATGGAATAATCAAAAATTATAGATACGTTGGAGACGTATCAAGCATCCCCAAGCTTAATTCCTGCTCGTCCTCGAGTAGGTAAATAATAAAAACAGAATTTTTGATGTGGAATGCTACTTGGCATAATTTCAATGTAATTCTTCTTAATTGTGGTATGAATATTCAGATCCGAAAGATTCAAGATAAAAGTTCAATATTGACATAAAAATAATAATACTTCAAGCATACTAACTAAGCAATTATGTCCTCTCAAAATAAGATGGCCAAAGAAAGTTCATCCCTACAAAATCATATAGTTTAGTCATGCTCCATTTTCGTCACACAAGAATGCTCTCATCATGCACAACCCCGATGACAAGCCAAGCAATTGTTTCGTACTTTAGAAATCTCAAACTTTTTCAACCTTCACGCAATACACGAGCGTGAGCCATGGATATAGCACTATGGGTGGAATAGAATGTAATGATGGGGGTTATGTGGAGAAGACAAAAATAGGAGAAAGTCTCACATCAACGAGGCTAATCAATGAGCTATGGAGATGTCCATCAATTTATGTTAATGCAAGGAGTCGGGATTGCCGTGCAACGGATGCACTAGAGCTATAAATATATGAAAGCTCAACAAAAGAAACTAAGTGGGTGTGCATCCAACTTGCTTGCTCACGAAGACCTAGGGCATTTGAGGAAGCCCATTGTTGGAATATACAAGCCAAGTTCTATAATGAAAAGTTCCCACTAGTATATAAAAGTGACAAAACAAAAGACTTTCTATCATCAAGATTATGGTGCTACTTTGAAGCACAAGTGTGGTAAAAAGGATAGTAACATTGTCCCTTCTCTCTTTTTCTCTCATTTTTGGGCCTTCTCTTTTTTATGGCCTTCCTCCTTTTTCCTCACTTGGGACAATGCTCTAGAAAATGATGATCATCACACTTCTTTTTATTTACAACTCAATGATTACAACTAGATACTTGAACAAAGTATGACTCTATATGAATGCCTCCGGCGGTGTACCGGGATATGCAATGAACCAAGAGTGACATGTATGAAAGGATTATGAATGGTGGCTTTGCCACAAATACTATGTCAACTACATGATCATGCAAAGCAATATGACAATGATGAACATGTCATGATAAACGGAACAGTGGAAAGTTGCATGGCAATATATCTCAAAATGGCTATGGGAATGCCATAATAGGTAGGTATGGTGGCTGTTTTGAGGAAGATATAAGGAGTTTTATGTGTGAAAGAGCGTATCATATCACGGGGTTTGGATGCACTGCCGAAGTTTGCACCAACTCTCAATGTGAGAAAGGGCAATGCACGGTACCGAAGAGGCTAGCAATGATGGAAAGGTGAGAGTGCGTATAATCCATGGACTCAACATTAGTCATAAAGAACTCACATACTTATTGCAAAAATCTACAAGTCATCAAAAACCAAGCACTACGCGCATGCTCCTAGGGGGATAGATTGGTAGGAAAAGACCATCGCTCGTCCCCGACCACCACTCATAAGGAGGACAATCAAAGAACACCTCATGTTTCAAATTTGTTACATAACGTTTACCATACATGCATGCTACGGGACTTGCAAACTTCAACACATGCGCGCCCTCCACCCTCGTGGGCCCCCTGTTGCTCCACCGACATACTTCTTCCTCCTATATATATCCACGTACCCCCAAACGATCAGAACACGAGCCAAAACCCTAATTCCACCGCCGTAACTTTCTGTATCCACGAGATCCCATCTTGGGACCTGTTTCGGAGCTCCGCCGGAGGGGGCATCAATCACGGAGGGCTTCTACATCAACACCATAGCCTCTCCGATGAGGTGTGAGTAGTTTACTTCAGACCTACGGGTACATAGTTAGCAGCTAGATGGCTTCTTCTCTCTTTTTGGATCTCAATACAATGTTCTCCCCTCTCTTGTGGAGATCTATTCGATGTAATCTTCTTTTTGCGGTGTGTTTGTTGATATCGATGAATTGTGGGTTTATGATCAAGTCTATCTATGAATAATATTTGAATCTTCTCTGAATTCTTTTATGTATGATTGGTTATCTTTGCAAGTCTCTTTGAATTATCAGTTTCATTTTGCCTACTAGATTGATCTTTCTTGCAATGGGAGAAGTGCTTAGCTTTGGGTTCAATCTCGGTGTCCTTTCCCGGTGATAGTAAGGGCAGCAAGGCACGTATTGTATTATTGCCATCGAGGATAACAAGATGGGGTTTTCTTCATATTGCATGAGTCTATCCCTCTACTCATGTCATCTTGCTTAAGGCGTTACTCTGTTTTTAACTTAATACTCTAGATGCATGCTGGATAGCGGTCGATGAGTGGAGTAATAGTAGTAGATGCAGGCAGGAGTCGGTCTACTTGTCTCGGACGTGATGCCTATATACATGATCATACCTAGATATTATCATAACTATGCTCAATTCTGTCAATTGCTCAACAGTAATTTGTTCACCCACCGTAGAATACTTATGCTCTCGAGAGAAGCCACTAGTGAAACCTATGGCCCCCGGGTCTATCTTTATCATATCAATCTCCTACTACTTAGTTATTTACTTTGCTATTTACTTTGCCTTTATTTTACTTTGCATCTTTATCATAAAAATACCAAAAATATTATCTTATCATATCTATCAGATCTCACTCTCGTAAGTGGCCCTATAGGGATTGACAACCCCTATTCGCGTTGGTTGCGAGGATTTATTTGTTTTGTGCAGGTACGAGGGACTCGCTCGTAGCATCCTACTGGATTGATACCTTGGTTCTCAAAAACTGAGGGAAATGCTTACGCTACTTTGCTGCATCATCCCTTCCTCTTCGGGGAAAACCAACGCAGTGCTAAAAGAGGTAGCAAGAAGGATTTCTGGCGCCGTTGCCGGGGAGGTCTACGCAAAAGTCAACATACCAAGTACCCATCACATACCCTTATCTCCCGCATTACATTATTTGCCATTTTCCTCTCGTTTTCCTCTCCCCCCAATTCACCCTTGCCGTTTTATTCGCCCTCTCTCTCTATCATCCCTCTCTTTCTCTATTTGCCCTTTTTGTCCGCTTGCTTTTTGTTTGCTTGTGTGTTAGTTTGCTTGCTTGTCATTATGGCTAGTTCTTTACCCTCTGCCTCTATGTCTGGAATTGGGGATACTATTGTCAATAATAATTTTGATGCTCCTACTAAAGAACCCACTATCCCACATATAAAAAGATTCCGTGATGGTAGTGGTAATATTATTGGAAAAGGAGTTATTCAAGATTTCTTTACTTGTGTTGGTGCTTTACCTTCTATGGGTAGTTCTATTCTTCATAGAACTAGTAGTCTTGCGGACGCTATTGCCATGCTTGTAGTTGAACTTGAGAGACAATTCATGCACATGCATCCTTCTATACAAAGGATTTTCCTAGAATTTTCTAATATAGACAATTCTTCTGTTAAGCGTGCTATTACTATCTTTTTTCCTCATGAGTTTCGATTCATAATAAAAGAGGCCAAATAAATCTTTGCACATTATAGGGTGGACGCTTTCCATCCTCCCATAGAGACTATCCTCTTTGATCAAGAAGAAATAATGCGTTTTCAATCTTTAGACTATGTTGCTTTCAATGAAAATCTTAGAAAAAGGGTTCCTACCAATGTTTTAGTTGATAGAATTTCTGAACTTAATGATGATTTGGCTATTCGAGATAATGAATTGGGATATTCTCTTGAATATAGGCTCACAAAGTTCTGTCAAAAGAATGCTTATAATGATGAACTGGTTGTGCAATATGAAGGACCAAAGGAGGAACCTATACCTCCCAAGGTTGATCTTGGAGACTTTTGTCCCAACAAATTTAGCCATTTTGAGTACTTTTGCTTGCCTCAAAGAAAACTTTATGCTGAACATAGAGAATATGAAATGAGTTTTAACAATCTATCTTATTATTATGGCAATACCTAGATCTATTCTTGCTTGTTATGCCTAGCTAGGGGCGTTAAACGATAGCGCTTGTTGGGAGGCAACCCAATTTTATTTTTATTCCTTGCTTTTTGATCCTGCTTAGTAATAAATAAATTATTTATCCTCTGTTTTGGTTGTGTTTTTTGTGTTTAATTAGTGTTTCTGCCAAGTAGAATCGTTGGGAAGACTTGGGGAAAGTCTTGTTGAACTTGCTGCAAAAAACAGAAACTTTAGCGCTCACGAGAACTGCTGTCGTTTTTATTTGGAAAGTGCTATTTAGTTAATTATTTTTGCAGATGATTAATAGATAAATTACTCACGTCCAGCAATTTATTTTAGAATTTTTAGGGTTCCAGATCTTGCGCTAGCTACAGATTACTACAGACTGTTCTGTTTTTGACAGATTCTGTTTTGCGTGTGTTGTTTGCTTATTTTGATGAATCTATGGATAGTAAATTAGTTTATAAACCATAGAGAAGTTGGAATAAAGTATGTATAACACCCATATAAATAAAGAATGAGTTCATTACAGTACCTTGAAGTGGTCTTTTGTTTTCTTTCGCTAACGGAGCTCATGAGATTTTCTACTTTAAGTTTTGTGTTGTGAAGTTTTCAAGTTTTGGGTAAAGATTTGATGGATTATGGAACAAGGAGTGGCAAGAGCCTAAGCTTGGGGAATCCCATGGCACCCCCAAGATAATCTAAGGACACCTAAAAGCCAAAGCTTGGGGATGCCTCGGAAGGCATCCCCTCTTTCGTCTACTTCTATCGGTAACTTTGCTTGGAGCTATATTTTTATTTACCACATGATATGTGTTTTGCTTGGAGCGTCTTGTATGATTTGAGTCTTTGCTTGTTAGTTTACCACAATCATCCTTGCTGTACACACCTTTTGAGAGAGCCATACTTGATATGGAATTTGTTAGAATACTCTATGTGCTCCGCTTATATCTTTTGAGTTATATAATTTTGCTCTAGTGCTTCACTTATATCTTTTAGAGCACAGTGGTGGATTTGTTTTATAGAAACTATTGATCTATCATGCTTCACTTAGATTATTTTTAGAGTCTTAATAGCATGGTAATTTGCTTAAAATCCTAATATGCTTGGTATGCAAGATTAATAATAAAACTCTCTTATGAGTGTGTTGAATATTATGAGAAGTTTGACACTTGATAATTGTTTTGAGATATGGAGATGGTGATATTAAAGTCATGCTAGTTGAGTAGTTGTGAATTTGAGAAATACTTGTGTTGAAGCTTGTGATTCCCGTAGCATGCACGTATTGTGAACCGTTATGTGATGAAGTCGGAGCATGATTTATTTATTGATTGTCTTCCTTATGAGTGGCGGTCGGGGACGAGCGATGGTCTTTTCCTACCAATCTATCCCCCTAGGAGCATGCGCGTAATACTTTGCTTTGATAACTTGTAGATTTTTGCAATAAGTATATGAGTTCTTTATGACTAATGTCGAGTCCATGGATTATACGCACTCTCACCCTTCCACCTTTGCTAGCCTCTCTAATACCGCGCACCTTTCATCGGTATCATACACCTACCATATACCTTCCTCAAAACAGCCACCATACCTACCTATTATGGCATTTCCATAGCCATCCCGAGATATATTGCCATGCAACTTTCCACCGTTCCGTTTATGACACACTCCATCATTGTCATATTGCTTAGCATGATCATGTAGTTGACATAGTATTTGTGGCAAAGCCAACGTTCATAATTCTTTCATACTTGTCACTCATGCATCATTGCATATCCCGGTACACCGCCGGAGGCATTCACATAGAGTCATATTTTGTTCTAAGTATCGAGTTGTAATTGTTGAGTTGTAAGAAAAATAAAAGTGTGATGATCATCATTATTAGAGCATTGTCCCAGTGAGGAAAGGATGATGGAGACCATGATTCCCCCAGAAGTCGGGATGAGACTCCGGACGAAAAATAAATAAAAGAGGCCAAAGAATCCCAAATAAAAAGAGAGAAAGAAAAGAGGCCATAAAAAGAGAAAAGGCCCAAAAAAAGAAAAAATGAGAGAAAAAGAGAGAAGGGACAATGTTACTATCATGTGCCACACTTGTGCTTCAAAGTAGCACCATGATCTTCATAGTAGAGAGTCTCTCATGTTATCACTTTCATATACTGGTGGGAATTTTTCATTATAGAACTTGGCTTGTATATTCCAACAATGGGCCTCCTCAAGTGCCCTAGGTCTAAGTGAACAAGCAAGTTGGATGCACACCCACTAGTTTCTTTTGTTGAGCTTTCATACATTTATAGCTCTAGTGCATCTGTTGCATGGCAATCCCTACTCCTTGCATTAACATCAATCGGTGGGCATCTCCATAGCCCATTGATTAGCCTCGTTGATGTGAGACTTCCTCCTTTTTGTCTTCTCTATCGGTGTTCTGGGAACGGGGGTCCCCAGACTTGCCTGCCTACGGCCTGCGGCGTGGCTCAGGTGGGGGGCCAGCACGGCCCATCTTCATCAGCACAAGCTCAAGACCCCCGCGAGGGGCCAAGCCTCGCGGGGCAGACGACAGGAAGCTTCCTCAGAGGCAGCCTCATCAGGCAGGCTTGCGAGGAGGTGGAGAGATCAATGCAAGGGTACCTCGCGAGGATCCCATGACGCAAGACATGACGATCAAGGCCAGGCGGGCGCCAGGCGGGCGCCGGCCTGCGCAGGGTCCTTGTTTCCCCTTTGGTGCAAAGGGGGCAAGCACAGGCCAAGGCATCAGGCAAAGGTTGCCATTCCGGTGCAACGAGACCAAGACCAGCAGAGCGCAGGACGGAGGTCACCGTGGAGCCCAAGACGGCGTCATCACCAGTGCTTTTGGCAGCCGAAGACCACCTTTGGTCAGGATAACTTGTACTAGATGTTCCCCTTCAAAATGGCCAATTGTTGGTGCCCTTCCCGCTCAATTATTCGGGGAGAGGCCCAGGGCCTCTATAAATAGAGCTAGCCTCCACAAAGGAAGGGGGGCCGAGAAGAGAGGGGGACAGGCAGACAGACATCTAGAAATCTGGTAGAACCCTAGCAGAGAGAGAGAGAGGCGACTGAACTCACCCTAGCAGTTCATCGCACCAGCTCAAGAACACCTCTCGCGAGGCTGTTCTTCCCTTGTACTGTTCATCATCAGCCCCCTGAGGCAATCCACCACACCACACACTGGAGTAGGGTATTACACCACAACGGTGGCCCGAACCAGTATAAACCTCGTGTATCTTGTGTTGTTCATCATTTTCATCTTAGTTTGCACGAGAGGATCGGACGTAGATCGATAGGGGAGAGATCTCCGCGCGCACCCCAGTGTTCGAACCTCAAGGGTCTGCCGGAACCCGAAATCCGACATTTGGCGTGCCAGGTAGGGGTGCGCCAGAATCTTTCTTCCGTTGTTCGCGTGTGATCTTCCGTCGTGTCCATGGCTGACGCTCGTCAGGCCCGCGCCAAACGCGGGGCTGCTTGCGCCACTCGCGTCGCCCAGACGGCGCCTGTCGGCGGCCCCCTCGTCGTTCCCCGTCGCCCACCGCCAACGCCGCCACCGGCCCGGCGGGGAACGAGCAGCAGGCCTCGTCCCAGCATCCTTCGGTGTGGCGGGATGGCCGCACCGCCTCCCCGTCGCTGACTCCATCTGGCTCGTCGTCCCACCGCCTCCCCGTCGCTGACTCCATCTTGGCTCCAAGGCGTGCAGCCCCAGGGCGGGACCCTCCACGTCTGGCGCCTGCGCAGCAAGAAGGGAGCTGCCAAGAGATCCCACGTCCCCGGGAAGGTGCTCACGCGCTCCCAGCGCCGGCGCACCAAGATCGTGCCCCAGCGCCTCCACGACAAAACCCTGCGATGCTCCCAGTGGCGACGTGTGGTGACCCGCAAGAACAAGTCCAGCACCAGCAAAGGGCGCCGGTGGCCACGGTGGGCTGCCTCGCCTTCACCCCCGAGCTGCGCGGCGTCACATGGCCAGGCAAGTTCAAGCCTGACCTCCCTCCCCGCTACGATGGCACAGCGGACCCCGCGGAGTTCCTACAGCTCTACGAGCTGGGCATCGTAGCCGCCAACGGAGACGAAAAGGTCATGGCGAATTGGTTCCCCATGGCGCTCAAGGACGGCGCCCGCACCTGGCTCCTGAACCTGGCTCCCGGCACGATCTCCTCCTAGAGCGAGATGCGCACCCGCTTCATCGCCAACTTCCAGGGCACACACGACCGGCCCCCGGCCGTGAGCGACCTGCGCCGCATCAAGCAACAGTCAGGAGAAACCCTGCAGAAGTATATCCAGTGCTTCAACTACGCTCGCCTCAAGATCCCCAAGGTAACTGAAGAAGCTATCATCTCAGCCTTCTCTGACGGCGTGCGCGACGTCAAGATGAAGGAAGAACTAGCAATCCATGAAGACCTATGCACATCCCTGGAGCTGTTCAACTTGGCGACCAAGTGCGCCAGGGATGAGGAAGGGCGTCTCTCCCTCCTCGAGCTCCCGGCAGCCGACCCAGAAGAAAAGAAGCTCAAGGCCAAAGACGTGAAGCGCAAGGGGGCTGCCGTGCTAGTAGCGGAACCAGACACCAAGCGAGGCAGGGACCAGCCTGAGTCATCCAAGGGAGGACGGTACTGCGTGTACCACGACCTCCACACCCACAACACCAACGAGTGTCAAGAGCTCAGAGCCGTGCGAGATGAGCGAATCGGCCGACGCCTAGAGCGCAACGATAGGGGCTATGGCCGAGGAGGAGGAAGAGGCGGCGGGCGATGGGAAGACCGTGGCCTTCGCCAGGGATGGCGTGACCGCCCTCGCGAGGACCGTTGGCAGGACCAGCCTCGTGAGGGCCACCAGCACGGCCACGCAAGCCTCCCTCCTCTGCCGCCTCCACCAAGGAGGAACAAAGACCAACACCAAGACGATGGGGCTGGGGGCTTCCAAGAGCCGCGTGCAATTGCTTGCATCTTGGGTGGTGCCCAGGCCCCAGCCTCACAGCGCATCTTCAAGCAGTTTGCTCGCAAGGTGAATGCGGTCCTTCCCAAGATGGAGGCCACGCGCCCTCTCAAGTGGTCTTCATGCGCGATCACATTCAATTCTGCAGACCAGCTCAAGTGTGCATCAACGGCCGGAGTCCTCCCGATGCTTTGCTCCCCAGTCATCAGCAACGTGCAGGTCACCAGGACCCTCATCGATGGCAGGGCAGGACTCAACGTCCTATCCGTCGAGACGTTCGACAATCTCCAAGTGTCGTACGACCAGCTTCAGCCGACCAAGCCTTTCTCAGGAGTCACCGATGGTTCCACTGTTCCAATTGGGCAGGTTCGCCTTCCGGTCACCTTCGGGCAACGCAACAACTACCGCACCGAGCTCATCGACTTCGACGTTGCTCACATCCGCCTGCCGTACAACGCCATCCTCGGGTACCCAGCCCTAGCCAAGTTCATGGCAGTGACCCACCATGGTTACAATGTCCTCAAGATGCCAGGAAGCGGTGGAGTCATCACCGTACCTTATGAAGAAAGGGACGTAGTGTGCTCGCTTGAACGTGCGTTCCAAGCCGCAGCAATCGAAGACCCAGATCACAGGAGCGGGAGGCCTCCCGAGGCGACCCTCAAGAAGAAGAAGACCTCACCTGGCCCGAGCCACAAGGAGGCAGGCACCTCCGGAGGTATCGCGTCAGGATTCGTGCCCGATCAGGGAGCACCGCCCTCTCACGCATAGGAAGGCGCGCCTGGCGCCCTCCTCAGGCAGGGCTCGGGGGCTCTCTCTTGGAGAGCCGCCGACCTTGCCAAGTTCACGGGGGAGGCGCTCGGGCACCACTTGGAGGGGTGCTTTCAAGCACGCTTCCCTCAGGAAGGTACAAGTCAAAGAAGACCAAACCCCCAGGAGTTCATCGCAAGGAACACCCAGGCGAGGATGGAGGACTGCGCGCCTGCGTCGACGTACCAGGGCTCAACCAAGCTGTGTCCCAGGAGCGCCTATGGCCTTCGGCCGTAGGGCGCTGCGAGGGACCACCTCACAGCTACGTTCGCATGCCCTTCGGCCTGCCGAGCACGGTCGCCGCACATCAGTGCCTGTTGAGGAGCATTCTGGAGGCTCGGAAGGTCAGGCATCGCGTGGTCCTGGCGGAGGTGGCGATGGTCCCCGAAGACCTGCATGTGCTACCGGAGCCTCCCGAGGCCCCTGGGCCTGGGGGCTCGTGAGGGCCAACGTCTTCACCGCGCATCGCTCACTTCCTCAGCATCACTTCATCTTCAACGGCACCAGGTGACATCTTTCAGAGTTCTACTTTCAGCTGGGAGCGCCCACAGGGTTGCACCATTCCCAGGCCGCGTGGGTCCGTCCCCGCGGCATGTATCCATTTTGGTTATGCTCTTTACTTACCTTGTTGGGGGTGCCCCACGGGCTGCATCATCCCCACGCCGCTCGGGCCTGACCCAGCGGCAGTTGCTTTTCCAGCATTTACCTTAGGGTGAACTTGTTCTTTCATGCTTAATCTGATTCCCATGATTATCACCTACTGCTTGTCATCATGCAAAGCGCTTGCACGTTAAAAGGGGGGCGCCTGAGCATCACGACTCATGGGCTCTTACTGGCTCTCCAGCCCTCACCCCCTGGCCTTGACCCACGGCATTGCGACCTGTCATATCAGTAGGTGCATCAGCCAAGACCTCACATTGGACTTGAGGGCCAATGGGAGGTAGTTGGTGAACACCTTCTCATCTCTTCCCCCGACAGCCTGAACAACGATGGTGTAGATGCTCAGGAACTCTAACGGGTTCAGCCTCCCATCATACTTCTCAGATATCTCTGGCTTGAATGTACGAATGGACAGCCAACGGGCTTGCCACGGCTCTCAACTAAAGGCAAGGAAGCCAACCTCGAAAGGCACGCACCCGCCAATACCGAGCGCGGGCTCGTCGACGTCGAGACCGTCGCACCCGTCGGTCTGGAGGAGGTTGTCTCGGCGTTGCTCGATGATGACGCGCGTGTCTCCTCTCCGCCTATCCTCCGGGGCTCGTCGTTGGCCTAGACGTGCTCGAGGGTCAGAGGAGGCCATCGAGACGTCGGCGGGTCCCTGATTATGTCGTGCTCGCGTTGGCTACCTTGGCGGGGACTACACCGTGGGGATGGCCCCTTCCGTACGGTTAGCAGCAGGAGTTGTTTTTGTCGCTTGGGGAGGCCGCGGCGGGCCAGCTTGCCTCGAGCCCCCAGCTTTGGCGAAACCGAGTAGACTTTGGATGGTGGCACGCTATTCGTCCATCTGCTCGGCCGCTAGGGGAAATCTCAGCAGCAGTTGAGCCCGCGCCATGCCCTCCGAAGCTGTACTTGGCAAGGGTGATGATGAAGTCGATCGTACCGTCGCTCGGCTCCTGATGGTGCCAGCGGCGGCTACACCGCGCCCCCGCTGGTGCTGCGGGGCAACCACCTGGATGTGGTGCGGTGATGGCGCTCGAGGGCCAGCGGCTCCGTCAGGCACAGCGGCTTGGTCGACCCGTTCCATGGAAGGTGCACTAATACGTCCATTTTGCATCATGCTTTTATATCGATATTTATTGCATTATGGGATGTTATTACACATTATGTCACAATACTTATTCCTATTCTCTCTTATTTTACAAGGTTTACATAAAGAGGGAGAATGCCGGCAGCTGGGATTCTGGGCTGGAAAAGGAGCAAATATTAGAGACCTATTCTGCACAGCTCCAAAAGTCCTGAAACTTCACGAAAGACGTTTTCAGAATATATAAAAAATGTTGAGCGCAAGAAGTTCACCAGGGGGGCCACACCCTGCCCACAAGGGTGGGGGGCACGCCCTACCCCCCTGGGCGCGCCCCCCTACCTCGTGGGCCCCAGGTGGCCCTCCAATGGCCATCTTCTACTGTATGGAGTCTTTCGATGAGGAAAAAATCATAAGCCATCTTCCCGGACGAGACTGCTCCGCCACGAGGCGGAACCTTGGTGGAACCAATCTAGGGCTCTAGCAGAGCTGTTCTGCCGGGGAAACTTCCCTCTGGGAGGGGGAAATCATCGCCATCGTCATCACCAACGCTCCTCTCATCGGGAGAGGGCAATCTCCATCAACATCTTCACCAGCACCATCTCCTCTCAAAACCCTAGTTCATCTCTTGTATCCAATTGTTGTCTCTAAGCCTGGGATTGGTATCTGTGGGTTGCTAGTAGTGTTAATTACTCCTTGTAGTTGATGCTAGTTGGTTTATTTGGTGGAAGATCGTATGTTCAGATCCTATATGCACATTAATACCCCTCTGATTATGAACATGAATATGCTTTGTGAGTAGTTATGTTTGTTCCTGAGGACATGGGAGAAGTCTTGCTATTAGTAGTCATGTGAATTTGGTATTCGTTTGATATTTTGATGAGATGTATGTTGTCTCTCCTCTAGTGGTGTTATGTGAACATCGACTACATGACACTTCACCATTATTTGGGTCTAGAGGAAGGCATTGGGAAGTAATAAGTAGATGATGGGTTGCTAGAGTGACAGAAGCTTAAACCCTAGTTTATGCGTTGCTTCGTAAGGGGCTGATTTGGATCCATATGTTTCATGTTATGGTTAGGTTTACCTTAATACTTATGTTGTAGTTGCATATGCTTGCAGTAGAGGTTAATCATAAGTGGGATGCTTGTCCAAGTAAGGACAGTACCCAAGCACTGGTCCACCCACATACCAAATTATCAATGTACCGAACGCGAATCATATGAACGTGATGAAACCTAGCTTGACGATATTCCCATGTGTCCTCGGGAGCGCTTTACATCATATAAGAGTTTGTCTAGGCTAGTCCTTTGCTACGAAAAGGATTGGGCCATCTTGCGGCACTTTATTTACTTTTGTACTTGTTACTCATTACAAATTATCCTATCACAAAACTATTTGTTAACTATTATTTCAGTGCTTGCAGAGAATACCTTGCTGAAAACCGCTTATCATTTCCTTCTGCTCCTCGTTGGGTTCGACACTCTTACTTATCGAAAGGACTACGATAGATCCCCTATACTTGTGGGTCATCAAGACTCTTTTCTAGCGCCGTTGCCGGGGAGTGAAGCGCCTTTGGTAGGTGGAATTTGGTAAGGAAAAATTTATATAGTGTGCTGAAATTTACTGTCACTTGTTACTATGGAAAGTAATCCTTTGAGGGGCTTGTTCGGGGTATCTTCACCCCGACTAGTAGAGCAAAGAGTTGCTCCTCAACCTACTGAACCTACTGAAAATGAAAATGTCTGCTTTGAAATTCATTCGGGTATGATAGAAAAATTGCTAGCTAATCCTTTTGCAGGAGACGGAACAACGCATCCTGATGAGCACTTAATATACGTGGATGAAGTTTGTGGATTATTTAAGCATGCTTGTGTACCCAGAGATGTTATTAAGAAGAAGGTCTTTCCTTTATCTTTGAAGGAAGATGCATTGACATGGTATAGGCTATGTGATGATATGGGGTCATGGAACTACAAACGATTGAAATTGGAATTTCATCAGAAGTTTTATCCTATGCATCTTGTTCATCGTGATCGCAATTATATATATAATTTTGGGCCTCGCGAAGGATAAAGCATCACTCAAGCTTGGGGGAGGCTTAAATCAATGTTATATTCATGCCCCAATTGTGAACTCTCAAGAGAAATGATTATTCAAAATTTATATGCTCGGCTTTCTAATAACAATCGCACAATGCTCGATACTTCTTGTGCTGGCTCTTTTATGACGAAGACTATTGAATTCAAATGGGATTTATTGGAAAGAATTAAACGCAACTCTGAAGATTGGGACCTCGACGAAGGTAAGGAGTTAGGTATGACACCTAAGTTTGATTGTGTTAAATCTTTTATGGATACCGATGTTTTCCGTAAATTTAGCACTAAGTATGGACTTGACTCTGAGATAGTAGCTTCTTTCTGTGAATCTTTTGCTACTCATGTTGATCTCCCTAGGGAGAAGTGGTTTAAATATCATCCTCCCATAGAAGTAAAAGTAGTTGCACCTATTAAAGTTGAAGAAAAGACTATCACTTATAATGATCCTATTGTTCCTACTACTTATGTTGAGAAACCACCTTTTCCTGTTAGGATAAAGGATGATGCTAATGCTTCAACTATGGTTCGTAAAAGCAACATTAGAACTTATACACCTGCTGAGCAAATTAAAGTTGAACCTAATATTGCTATTGTTAAAGATCTCTTGTCTGATAATATTGATGGGCATGTTATTCACTTCCCTGATGAGACTGCTAGAATTGCTAAACCTTGTGCTAAAGATAAACCTAGCTCTTTGGTAGGCATGCCTGTTATTTCTGTTAAAATGGGAGATCATTGTTATCATGGCTTATGTGATATGGGTGCTAGTGCTAGTGCTATACCTCATGACTTATACAAAGAAACTATGCATGATATTGCACCTGCTGAGATATAAGATATTGATGTCACAATTAAACTTGCCAATAGAGATACTATTTCACCAATTGGAATTGTTAGAGATGTTTAAGTCTTGTGTGGGAAAACTAAATATCCTGCTGATTTTCTTGTTCTTGGTTCCCCACAAGATAGCTTTTGTCCCATTATATTTGGTAGACCCTTCTTGAACACTGTTAATGCTAAGATATATTGCAAGAAGGATGTTGTTACTATTGGTTTAGGTGATATGTCTCATGGATTTAATTTCTCTAAATTTCATAGACAACACCGTGAAGAGGAATTGCCTAGTGAAGATGAAATTATTGGTCTTGCTTCTATTGCCGTACCTCCTAGTGATCTTTTAGAACAATATTTGCTAGACCATGAAAATGATATGTTTATGAATGAAAAAAAGGAAATAGAGGAAGTATTCTTTAAACAGGAACCCATCCTGAAACACAATTTGCATGTTGAAATCCTAGGGGATCCTCCTCCACCCAAGGGTGATCCCGTGTTTGAGCTTAAACCGTTACCTGATACTCTTAAAAATGCTTATCTTGATGAGAAAAAGATATATCCTATTATTATTAGTGCTAACCTTTCAGAGCATGAAGAAGAGAGATTATTGAAAACTCTAAAGAAGCACCATGCTGCTATTGGATATACTCTTGATGATATTAAGGGCATTAGTCCCACTCTGTCAAAACAAAATAAATTTGGAGGAAGATGCCAAACCAGTTTGTGATCATCAACGACGGCTGAATCCTAAGATGAAGGAAGTGGTAAGAAAGGAAATACTAAAGCTTCTTGAGGTAGGTATAATTTATCCCGTTGCTGATAGTCAGTGGGTAAGTCATGTCCATTGTGTCCCTAAGAAGGGAGGTATTACTGTCGTTCCTAATGATAAAGATGAGTTGATCCCGCAAAGAATTATTACAGGTTATAGGATGGTAATTGATTTTCGCAAATTAAATAAAGCTACTAAAAAGGATCATTACCCCTTACCTTTTATCGATCAAATGCTAGAAAGATTATCCAAACATACACATTTTTGCTTTCTAGATGGTTATTCAGGTTTCTCTCAAATACATGTGTCAGCCAATGATCAATCAAAGACTACTTTTACTTGCCCTTTTGGTACTTTTGCATATAGACGTATGCCTTTTGGTTTATGTAATGCACCTGCTACCTTTCAAAGATGTATGATGGCTATATTCTCTGACTTTTGTGAAAAGATTTGTGAGGTTTTCATGCACGACTTTTCCGTCTATGGATCCTCTTTTGATGATTGCTTAAGCAACCCTGATCAAGTTTTGCAGAGATGTGAAGAAACTAACATTGTCTTGAATTGGGAGAAGTGCCACTTTATGGTTAATGAAGGTATTGTCTTGGGGAATAAAGTTTCTGAAAGAGGCATTGAGGTTGATAAAGCTAAGGTTGATGCTATTGAAAAGATGCCATGTCCCAAGGACATCAAAGGTATAAGAAGTTTCCTTGGTCATGTCGGGTTTTGTAGGAGGTTCTTTAAGGACTTCTCCAAAATTTCTCAGCCTCTGACTAATTTATTACAAAAATATATACCATTTGTTTTTATGATGATTGTGTAGAAGCATTTGAAATACTTAAGAAAGCATTACTCTCTGCACCTATTGTTCAGCCACCTGATTGGAAATTACCCTTTGAAATTATGTGTGATGCTAGTGATTATGTTGTAGGTGTTGTTCTAGGGCAAAGAGTTGATAAGAAATTAAATGTTATTCAATATGCTAGTAAAACTCTAGACAATGCTCAGAGAAATTATGCTACTACTGGAAAAGAATTCTTAGCAGTTGTACTTGCTTGTGATAAGTTCAGACCTTATATTGTTGATTCTAAAGTAACTATTCACACTGATCATGCTGCTATTAAATATCTTATGGAAAAGAAAGATGCTAAACCTAGACTTATTAGATGGGTTCTCTTGCTACAAGAATTTGATTTGCATATTATTGATAGAAAGGGAGCTGAGAACCCCGTTGCAGACAACTTGTCTAGGTTAGAAAATGTTCTTGATGACCCACTACCTATTGATGATAGCTTTCCTGATGAACAATTAAATGTCATAAATGCTTCTCATACTGCTCCATGGTATGCTGATTATGCTAATTACATTGTTGCTAAATTTATACCACCTAGTTTCACATACCAGCAAAAGAAAAAGTTCTTCTATGATTTGAGACATTACTTTTGGGATGACCCACATCTTTATAAAGAAGGAGTAGATGGTGTTATTAGACGTTGTGTACCTGAGCATGAATAAGAACGGATCCTACGCAAGTGTCACTCCGAGGCTTATGGAGGACACCATGCTGGAGATAGAACTGCACACAAGGTATTGCAATCCGGTTTATTGGCCTACTCTCTTCAAGGATGCCTGTAAGTTTGTCTTGTCTTGTGATGAATGTCAAAGAATTGGTAATATTAGTAGACGTCAAGAAATGACTATGAATTATTCACTTGTTATTGAACCATTTGATGTTTGGGGCTTTGATTATATGGGAACTTTTCCTGCCTCTAATGGATATACACATATTTTAGTTGTTGTTGATTATTTTACTAAGTGGGTAGAAGCTATTCCAACTAGTAGTGTTGATCATAACACTTCTATTAAAATGCTTAAAGAAGTTATTATTCCGAGGTTTGGAGTCCCTAGATATTTAATGACTGATGGTGGTTCACATTTTATTCATGGTGCTTTCCGTAAAATGCTTGCTAAATATGATGTTAATCATAGAATTGCATCTCCTTATCACCCGCAGTCTAGTGGTCAAGTAGAATTGAGTAATAGAGAACTCAAATTAATTTTGCAAAAGACTGTCAATAGATCTAGAAAAAATTGGTCCAAGAAACTTGATGATGCATTATGGGCCTATAGAACCGCATATAAAAATCCTATGGGTATGTCTCCATATAAAATGGTCTATGGAAAAGCATGTCACTTACCTCTCAAACTAGAACATAAGGCTTATTGGGCTATTAAAGAACTCAATTATGATTTCAAACTTGCCGGTGAGAAGAGGTTATTTGACATTAGCTCACTTGATGAATGGAGAAGCAAGCCTATGAGAATGCCAAATTAACTAAAGAAAAAGTTAAAAGATGGCATGACAAAAGGATACAAAAGCGAGAGTTTAATGTAGGTGATTATGTATTATTATACAACTCTTGTTTAAGATTTTTTGCAGGAAAACTTCTTTATAAATGGGAAGGTCCTTACGTTATCGAGGAGGTCTATCGTTCCGGTGCCATAAAAATCAACAACTTCGAAGGCACAAATCCGAAGGTGGTGAACGGTCAAAGAATTAAACATTATATCTCAGGTAATCCTATAAATGTTGAAACCAATGTTATTGAAACCGTAACCCCGGGGGAATACATAAGGGACACTTTCCGGAATGTTTCAGAATCCGAAAAGGAATAGGTATGTGGTATGGTAAGTAAACCGACTCCAAAACAGTTCTAATGGCAATATTTCTCCATTTTGGGATATTTAGAAAAATAGAAAAGTAAGAAGCAGTCCGGGAAGGACATGAGGGTGGAGGGCACGCCCTACCCCCCTGAGCGCGCCCCCCTACCTCGTGGGTACCTCCTGTGCTCTCCAGACTCCGTTTTCATACAAGACACGTATTTTGGTCGGTAAAAATTCATTATATAACCTCCCGAAGGTTTTCACCACTGTATCACGCAAAAATCTCCTGTCTTTGTTTCGAGCAATTTTTTTGACAGATCCAGTCGTCATGTCGTCTTCAAGTGCCCCTAAGGACCAGTTCTTCGAGAAGGTCATCAACCCCTACCTCACGGAAGTGCTGCAACACCCTCAAACCATTGAGATGCATGAGGGGTTGTTGCACATCCGTGATGTTGAGGGACCAAGAAAGACCGGAAGCACGGAGGCAAGGCTCGAGGCATTGGAGCAAGAAGTTTTCAAGTGTCAGGAGATGGTAGAGCGTGGACTCGATTCCAATCACATTATGATCACGAAGTTCACCAACAACCACAAGCTGGACGTCAAGGACATTGGGGAGGCCATCTTCAAGCTTCATGAGAAAATCGGGCACCTCCAAGCCCAGATCTATGACCTACAAAATCAAAATTGTGAGTATGAATATAGATTCAAGAGGATGAGTTTCGCTGCAGATTTGAGGTTTTAGGAGACTCGATCATCCTTCTATGATGGTGAGCCTATGCCTTTGAAGAAGGGCGACAAGCCTACTCCATCAACAAAACCATCAACTTCTTCACCAACAAAGGAGACATAATCACATGGGTATGGGCACTCCCCTTGGCAACTGCCAAGCTTGGGGGAGTGCCCCGGTATCGTATCACCATCACTTTTATCTTTACCGTTTTTCTTAGTTCGATCCTTTTGATAATATTTTGATCTAGTAGAATAAAAGTTCTTAGTATGATCTAGTTGTGAGTTTTGCTTTATGATCCTTCTATGTAATCGAGTCCGTGAGCTATATATAATAAAGATTAGTGTTGAGTCAAGGGCTTGATTATTTTGCCATGATCCTAAGTAAATAAAAGAAAAGAAAAAGAAATAAAAAGAAACAAAGAGATCATATGGATCTTATGGAGAGTAATGAGCTCAATAGAAAAAAGTATGATGAATAAAAGTTGTTGAGAGTTGAAAAGCATAGTTTTGGTCATCGTTGCAATTAATAGGAAGTAATAAAGAAAGAGAGGTCTTCACATATAAATATACTATCTTGGACATCTTTTATGATTGTGAGCACTCATTAAAATATGACATGCTAAAGAGTTGATGTTGGACAAGGAAGAGAACGTAATGGGTTATGTTCTCATACATCTGAGATAAATTATATTGTCTCGGATCATCCAACATGATTGATCTTGCCTTTCCCCCTCACGCTAGCCAAATCCTTTGCACCAAGTAGAGATACTACTTGTGCTTCCAAACACCCTTAAACCAGTTTTGCCATGAGAGTCCACCATATCTACCTATGGATTGAGTAAGATCCTTCAAGTAAGTTGGCATCGATGCAAGCAATAAAAATTGCTCTCTAAATATGTATGATTGATTGGTGCGGAGGAAATAAGCTTTATACGATCGTGTGATATGGAAGAAATAAAAGCGACAGACTGCATAATAAAGGTCCATATCACAAGTGGCAATATAAAGTGACGTTCTTTCGCATTAAGATTTTGTGCATCCAACCATAAAAGCGCATGACAACCTCTGTTTCCCTCTGCGAAGGGCCTATCTTTTACCTTTATCTCCTACCTTACATAAGAGTCATGGTGATTTTCACCCTTCCTTTTTACAATTTATCTTTTGGCAAGCACAACATGTTGGAAGGATCCTGGTATATATGGCTAATTGGATGTGAGTTTTCATAAACTATTATTGTTGACATTACCCTTGAGGTAAAACGTTGGGAGGCAAAACTGAAAGCCCCTATCTTTCTCTGTGTCCGATTAAAATTCCATACCCATAAGTATTGCGTGAGTGTTAGCAATGGTGAAACACTAAATGATAGTTGAGTATGTGGACTTGCTAGAAAGCTCTTATATTGACTCTTTCCTATATTATGATAAATTGCAATTGCTCCAATGACTGAGATTATAGTTTTTTAGTTTTCAATGAAGTTTATGATTCATACTTGAAATTGTGATTGAATTATTACTCTAGCATAAGAGATCCTATGACAAGAAATATATAAGTTGATGTTCTAAGAATGATCATGATGCCCTCATGTCCGTATTTTATTTTTACCGACACCTCTATCTCTAAACATGTGGACATATTTTTTGATATTGGCTTTCGCTTGAGGACAAGCGAGGTCTAAGCTTGGGGGAGTTGATACGTCCATTTTGCATCATGCTTTTATATCGATATTTATTGCATTATGGGTTGTTATTACACATTATGTCACAATACTTATGCCTATTCTCTCTTATTTTACAAGGTTTACATAAAGAGGGAGAATGCCGGCAGCTGGGATTCTAGGCTGGAAAAGGAGCAAACATTATAAACCTATTCTGCACAGCTCCAAAAGTCATGAAACTTCACGGAAGACGTTTTCAGAATATATAAAAAATACTGAGCGCAAGAAGTTCACCGGGGGGCCACACCCTGCCCACGAGGGTGGGGCACGCCCTACCCCCTGGGTGCGCCCCCTACCTCATGGGCCCCAGGTGGCCCTCCGATGGCCATCTTCTGCTATATGGAGTCTTTCAATGAGGAAAAAAATCATAAGCCATCTTCCTGGACGAGACTCCGCCGCCACGAGGCGGAACCAATCTAGGGCTCTGACGGAGCTGTTCTGCCAGGGAAACTTCCCTCCGGGAGGGGGAAATCATCACCATCGTCATCACCAACTCTCCTCTCATCGGGAGAGGGAAATCTCCATCAACATCTTCACCGGCACCATCTCCTCTCAAAACCCTAGTTCATCTCTTGTATCCAATTCTTGTCTCTAAGCCCGGGATTGGTATCTGTGGGTTTCTAGTAGTGTTAATTACTCCTTGTAGTTGATGCTAGTTGGTTTATTTGGTGGAAGATCATATGTTCAGATCCTATATGCACATTAATACCCCTCTGATTATGAACATGAATATGCTTTGTGAGTAGTTACGTTTGTTCCTGAGGACATGGGAGAAGTCTTGCTATTAGTAGTCATGTGAATTTGGTATTCGTTCGATATTTTGATGAGATGTATGTTGTCTCTCCTCTAGTGGTGTTATGTGAATGTCGACTACATGACACTTCACCATTATTTGGGCCTAGAGGAAGGCATTGGGAAGTAATAAGTAGATGATGGTTTGCTAGAGTGACAGAAGCTTAAACCCTAGTTTATGCGTTGCTTCGTAAGGGACTGATTTGGATCCATATGTTTCATGCTATGGTTAGGTTTACCTTAATACTTTTGTTGTAGTTGTGGATGCTTGCAATAGAGGTTAATCATAAGTGGGATGCTTGTCCAAGTAAGGACAGTACCCTAGCACCGGTCCACCCACATACCAAATTATCAAAGTACCGAACGCGAATCATATGAACGTGATGAAACCTAGCTTGACGATATTCCCATGTGTCCTCGGGAGCGCTTTACATCATATAAGAGTTTGTTCAGGTTCGTCCTTTGCAACAAAAAGGATTGGGCCACCTTGCTGCACTTTATTTACTTTTGTTACTTGTTACTCGTTACAAATTATCCTATCACAAAACTATCTGTTACCTATTATTCCAGTGCTTGCAGAGAATACCTTGCTGAAAACCGCTTATCATTTCCTTCTGCTCCTCATTGGGTTCGACACTCTTACTTATCGAAAGGACTACGATAGATCCCCTATACTTGTGGGTCATCATGCAGGCGCTACGACCGCACCCATGGTGGGAGTGACCGGAGGGCGGCGACTCGCCCTGGTCCACGCGCCATTGCTGCGGTTGTGCCCGTCAGCATGGGAAAGGGGGGAAGATGGAGTAACCCCTTCGCCCGTACCTTGGGGAGCATGGCTGTCGGGGTGTTGTTGATGCTGCTCTCCTGCGGTGCCTCCTGCTCCTGTGTCGGCCGCAGGGGAGGTGGTGACGGTGCCACCTACTCCGACCACATCCCTAGCAGCGTCCGCGTCCTCGCATGTCTCCGCACCCCCCGTAGCGTTAGAGGACGTGGGTGGCGGAGCCTTCGAGGTAGATGGGTGGTCTGAAGGACCGGGCTTCTTCTTGGGCGCCATGGTCGACAGCGTCGTCGAAGGTGAAGACGGTGACGAAGATGGCGCACTGCACACACCTTCAGGTTCACGCAAGCGAGCCCCCTACCTGGCGTGCGAAATATGTCGCGGGAAACCACGGCCACCTATGGGACCAAGAGGTCCCTTGCTGGTTCGGCAGGGGGGCATCACATTGCACAAAGAGCAGACGAGCGTGGGGCAGCACGATAGAGATCACGCGGGAAGTTTTACCCAGGTTCGGGCTGCCGCGAGGCATAAAACCCTACTCCTGCTTTGGTGGATTGATGGTGGAAAGGTGCTGGTGGAGTGTAGTACACTTTCCTAGCAAGGGCTGCCTCAAGGCAGCAGCGACTACGCGCATATGGGGGTGTGAGTTAGCCAACCTTCTAACCTTTTATATATCTGCCATGGGCCTCCTTTTATAGATCAAGGGGTTACCACGATGGCAAATTAGTCATTACACACTGATAAGATAGCAAACAGTGCTATCATACCTAACTCTGCGGGCTGACATGGCACATTAAATGCACCGCTCAATGTCACATCGTTGGTTGCCCAGCAAGGCTTGTCGGGCCGTCTCACCAGCTTTACGCCTGCTTTCTTGACACGTCGCGGGACGGGTGTCATCTGTGGGTTTTTCCTATAGGGACTGGCTCCCATGTGGCGAATAGCTACCAGTTAGTCATTCTACGGATTGACTCTGCACTGATCAACAACGTGAGTCATGGTGGAATGGTAGGTGAGGTGGTCTTGCCTCCGTGAGCCCCGGCAGGCCCTGCCGGGACGCCTTGGCTATTAGATTCTAAGTGTGGCCTCGCCCCTTGCCGGGCTCGCCTGCCCAGCAAGGGAGGCCCTTGTCTTGTTCCTTGTACTCAGATTTGGGCTGGTGCTTCGATCTTGTTCCCGTGCCTGTGCACAGTCTGGGCAATAGACCCAGGGTTTGTTGCACCAAGATATTACTCCACACATCGACCGCTATCCAGCACGCATCTAGTGTATTAAGTTCATGAAAGAACGGAGGAATGCCTTAAGAAAGATGACATGATGTAGACAAGATAAACTCATGTATGAATAAACCCCATCTTGTTACCCTTAATAGCAATGATACATGTGTGCCATGTCTCTTTCTGTCATTGAGATTGTGCACAAAGAACCTCTTCCATGGCAAGAAAATCAATCTAGTTGGCCAAACTAAACCAATAAATTGGAGAAGAAATACGTACGAGGCTATAATAATCATGCATAAAAGAGTTCGGAGAAAATTCAAATAGTATTCATGGATAGATATGATCATAAACTCACAATTCATCGTACCCCAACAAACACACCGCAAAAAGTCTTTACATCAAATAAATCTCCAAGAACATCGAGGAGAATGTTGTATTGAAGATCAAAAAGAGAGAAGAAGCCATCTAGCTACTAACTATGGACCCATAGGTTCGTGGTAAACTACTCACGCATCATCGGAGGGGCAGCAACGATGATGAAGAACAACTCCGTGATCGTTTCCCCCTCCGCCAGAGTGCCGGAAAAGGCCTCTAGATTGGATCTCGTGGTTCTAGAATTTGCGGGCACAGAAAAAGTATTTCGTGGACTCCCTCGTAGGTTTTGGGATTTTAGAGTATTTATTATTGAGGCGGAGGTAGATCAAACGGATGCCTGTGGGCCCCACTACCCACCAGGGTGCGCCAAATAGGGGTGGGCATAATAACCAAGAACCAATGTACCGAACCGAAAGACCCGGGACCGAGACCAAATGGACCGAAACTAAAAGATTCGGTTCCTATTTCGATTATTAAATCTGCAGAACCAAAATTTATTTGGTAATTTCGGTTGTAGCACATGTTTAACCGAAAAAACCAAATAACCGGAAACTACAGGACAACGCCTCGCTCCTCCTGTATTCCTATCGACGCACTAGGCCGGCTAGGCTAGCTGGCCCATCTAGACCGCTCACTCTCTCTCATCCCAGTTGTTTGGTATGGCCCAAATATTGTGTAGTAACCGGCCCATACATAATATGTTAATTGCTCTACACCCATTTGTGGTTTAGTACCACCTCGGACAACCATTGAGAATGGAAGCGTAGGCAAGACAATAAAAAGGTAGTAGCAGCTGGCTATTTGCCTAGTCCACTGCTGGGTGCTTGTACTAAAACGTGCGGCAAAGGCGGGCTAATAAAGTACTTCGGGTTTGTTCGGTCAAAATAGAAGACATAACCGATTTGTTGGTTCTAAAAAATATCGGTTACCTCAATTTGCAGGATCCGATCGTCTGCACTTATTAAGGAACCGAAAATGTTTGTGACCTAGAAAACCGAACCGATTGGTCCGGTTAGACCGAATGCCCAGGCCTAGCGCTAGAGGCCCCTGGCGCGCCCTGGTGCTTAGTGGGCCATTGCTCCATGTTCTCGTGGCCTCCAGAAGCTTACAGGGTCTCTTATTACCAAAAAAATCTCCAAAAAGTTTCGTGGCATTTGGATTTCGTTTGGTACTGATATTCTCCAAAGTCAAAAACAAGCAAACAACAGCAACTGGCATTGAGCACTAAGTTAATAGGTTAGTCCCAAAAATGATATAAAGTTGCTTATAAATGTATATTAAACACCCAAGATTGATAATATATAGAATGGAACAATCAAAAATTATTGATACATTGGAGATGTATCAGGGTCCCAATTGAGTTTCCGTGGACACATAGGCTTACGGCGGCGAAACTTCTCATCTAGGGTTCTTTCCGGGGTTTGGGCATTTATGGGAATTTTTGGCATCAGTCTCACGTCAAGTGGGTCCACGAGGCACCGACAAGCCTGCTCTAAGTGCCCTGGGGGTAGGGCGCGCCCCCCAGGCTTGTTGCTTCCTCGTACGGCTTCTGGTCCTTCCTCGAAGCTTCGGGGGTCTCTTCCGGTCCATAAAAAATGACCGTAAATTTTCAGCCCATTCGAGAACTTTTATTTCTGCACAAAAAATGACACCATGGTAGTTCTGCTGAAAACAACATCAGTCTGGGTTAGTTCCATTCAAATCATACCAAAACCATATAAAATTGTTGCAAACATGGCATCGGTACTTCATAAATTATAGATACATTGGAGACGTATCATCATCCCCCAAGCTTAATTCCTGCTCGTGCTCGAGTAGGTAAATGATAAAAGAAATAATTTATGAAGTGTGATTGCTAGCATAGTGCATAAGCTTGATCAATGATAATTTCAATCACCTTCCCTAGCATCATAACAACAACTTTTTCTCATAAAACTCATCATGATAAAGTAGCAATCAATTCACATGTTATGTTTCAAAGAATGCATTCTCTTGAAACTTAACAACCTATGTTCTTCGTCACCAAACAATTGCAATTCAACTTATTTTCAACAAAGTCTAAGTAAGAGCTCCACATATTCAATTATCATATAGTCTTCTATGATTGCTAGTACTCAAAGCATATTCTTAGAACAAATGGCATCCATCGAACACAGAGAAAGATAGGGGCTTAATGTTTCGCCTCCCAACTCATTTATCATATAGATAATTGTCAACAACAATAAACCATGATCAAATATATTTGAATGGCCATATATGCTTGGATCTTTCCCCACCACATGATAGTTGCCAACTAGAGAATAATTGAGGTTGAAATGAGAAGGAATACTATTGACTCTTGCATAACAATAAATACATAAATGTAAAAGATAGGCCCTTCGCAGAGGGAAGCAAAGTTTGTCGTGCTCTTTTTATGTTTGGATGTGCAAGCCATTAATGTAAAGGAACATCATGTCATATTGCCCCTTGTGATACCAACCTTTATTATGCAGTCCGTCGCTTTTGTTTCTTTACCATCACAAGTTCGTACAACGCTTATTTTCCCTTGCAGTAAAAGATCATACATATTTTAGGAGCAATTTTTATTGCTTTTTGCACCGATGACAACTTACTTGAAGGATCTTACTCAATCCATAGGTAGATATGGTGGACACTCATGGCAAGAAACTGGGTTTAAGAATATATTTTTGGATGCACAAGTAGTATCTCTACTTAGTAGAAATTTTTGTCTAGCAAAAGATCCTAAGCAAGCACCACATGTTGGAGGATCCATAACAATATAACTTCTATACAAATATACCCAAACATAACTCATTACGTTGTCTTCCTTGTCCAACTTCAACTAATTTGCTCAAGTTTGAAAATAATTAATGGGTATTCACAATCATAAAAGATGTCCAAGATAATATGATTGTATGTGAAAGCTCTCTCCTTATAATAATCATTCATGAATTGCTTGTATGACTAATATTGTGATTGTCAAACATCAATAGATTTTTCTTTCTAAACCAAATGTGAAACTACTACTAGGCATTAGACAAGCATATAAAGCACATCTGATTTCAACTTTATGATATTCAATTCATTCAAAAATTTATTCATAGGATAAAAGTGAAGAATGAGAGTAAATGTCAAACTACTCCAAAAAGATATAAGTGAAGATCAAATGAGTAGTTAAACAATTATGTAGCTATGTGAGGACTGTCTCTCAAAAATTTCAGATCTTAAGTATTTTATTCAAACAACAAGCAAATATAAAAGGTCACTCCAAGAATAGCACATCTCATGCAAAGAAGCAAAAACTTAGGCTCAACCGATACTAACCGATAATTGTTGACGAAGAAAGGTGGGATGCCTACCAGGGTGTCGTGGTTTTGTCACGGCAGTTGTCCTCGTGAAAGGACTTAGTCGTGAGGTCATCGCTGCTAGGTGATAGCTTGAACGGGGTTGGTCAGAATTGAGAGACGCGATTTTTACCCAGGCTCAGCCCCTCGCGATGCCTTGGAGATATCGATATGAGGAGAATAAGGAGTGAAAATAACCTAAGCTTGGACGCTTGGGTATTCCTTGAATATTACCTTCGGGTGCCTTGGGAATCCCCAAGCTTAGGTTCTTTTCACTCCTTATTCTCCTCATATCGATATCTCACCCAAAACTTGAAAACATCAATCACACAAAACTTAACGGAACTTTGTAAGATAGGTTAGTATGATAAAGAACAAATCATTCACTTTGGTACTGTCAAGACAAGATTCATAATTTCTATCAAACAATTCCTACTGTACCTTATCATTTCTACAATTTATATTGACCAATATAAGCCATAGAAACTAGAAAACAAGCAATCTATGCATTGATAACAGAATCTATCAAAAACAAAATAGTCTCTAATGATCTGAACAAAGACCATACTTCTGTAGATCCAAAAATTATGACAAATTAGTTAAAACTTTCGAAATTTGTATATCAACCATGTGTAAATAATTCAGAATTTTATCACATGCTAGTGAATTTAAACAATTCTTTTACTAGGTGCAAAATGTTATGTTTTGCACAGAATCAAGTCAACTATCATCCACACTATCCCAAAGGCTTTACCTAGCACTTTATTGAAACAAAAGCAATAAAACATGATTGCTACAGTAGCTTAATCATGTGAACACACACAAAATGTATGTGTAAGTGTTGGGTTGTCTCCCAACAAGCGCATTTCTTTAATGCCTTTTTAGCTAGGCATGATGATTTCAATGATGCTCACATAAAAATAAAAAATTGAAACATAATGAGAGCATCATGAAACACATGGCAATCACATTTAATCCTAATCCACTTCCTATGCTTAGGAAGTTTGTGAGCAAATAGTTCATGGGAACAAGAATCAACTAGCATAGGAAGGCAAAACAAGCAAAACTTCAAGATTTTCAACACATAGAGAGGAAACTTGATATTATTGCAATACATACAAACATATGTTCCTCTCTCATCATAATTTTTAGTAGCACCATGAATGAATTCAACAATATAGCTATCACATAAAGCATTCTTTTCATGATTCATAAGCATATAAAGTTCACTACTCTACACATAAGCAATTTCCTTCTCATTAATAGTAGTGGGAGCAAACTAAACAAAATAGCTATCATGAGATACTTGATTGGGATAATCCAATTGAACATTAAAATCATGACGAAAAGTTTCATGGTTATCATTATTATTTATAGCATACATGTCATCACAATAATCATCATAGATAGCAACTTTGTTGTCACAATCAATTGAAACCTCTTCTGAAATAGTGGAATTGTTACTTCCTAGAGTTGACACTCTTCCAAATCCACTTTCATCATTATAATAATCATAAATAGGAGGCATGATATCATTATAATAAATTTGCTCATCAAAACTTGGGGGACTAAAAATATCATCTTCATCAAACATAGCATCCCCAAGCTTATGGCTTTGCATATCATTAGCATCATGGATATTCAACAAATTCATACTAGCAACATTGAAATCATGCTTATCGTTCAAAGATTTTATGCCAAACATTTTATTGAATTCTTCTTCTATCAATTGAGCATAATTTTCTGATCCATCATTTTCAAGAAAGACATGATAAAGATGAAGAATATGAGGCATCCTCACTTCCATTTTTTGTAGTTTTCTTTTATAAATCAAACTAGTGATAAAACAAGAAACTAAAAGATTCAATTGCATGATCTAAAGATATACCTTCAAGCACTCACTCCCCGGCAATGGCGCCAGAAAAGAGCTTGATGTCTACTACACAACTTATTCTTGTAGACTCGTATTGGGCCTCCAAGCACAGAGTTTTGTAGGACAATACAAATTTTACCTCAAGTGGATGACCTGAGGTTTATCAATCCGTGGGAGGCATAGGATGAAGATGGTCTCTCTCAAACAACCCTGCAATCAAATACAAGAAATCTCTTGTGTCCCCAACACACCCAATACAATGGCAAATTGTATAGGTGCACTAGTTCGGTGAAGAGATGGTGATACAAGTGTAGTATGGATAGTAGATATGGCTTTTTGTAATCGGAAAATATAAAAATAGCAAGGTAGCAAGTAACAAAAGTGAGCACAAATCGTATTGCAATGCTTAGAAAAAGGCCTAGGGTTCATACTTTCACTAGTGCAACCTCTCAACAGTGCTAACATAATTGAATCATATAACAATCCCTCAACGTGCGACAAAGAGTCACTCCAAAGTTCTTACCTAGCGGAGAACATAAGATGAAATTTTATATGGTACGAAACCGCCTCAAAGTTATCTTTCCGATCAATCTATTGAGCTATTCCTATAAGTGTCACAAATAGCCCTAGAGTTCGTACTAAAATAACACCATATGATACACATCAACTAACTCTAATGTCAACTAGATACCCCAATGTCACCACAAGTATCCATGGGTTGATTATTCAATATGCATCAAACAGCTTCAGATCATAATATTCAATCCAACTCAAATAACTTCAAAGAGTGCCCCAAGATTTCTAGCAGAGAAAGTAGGACGAAAATGTGCATCAACCCCTATGCATAGATTACCCCAATGTCACCTCGAGAATCCGCGAGTTTGTGCTAAAACATACATCAAGTGAATCAATATAATACCCCATTGTCACCACGGGTATTCATATGCAATACATACATTAACTTTTCTCAAATCCATAAAAGTATTCAATTCGATAATAGTGAAACCTCAAAGGTAAAAACTCCATTCATCACAATAAGATAGAGAGGGAGAAACACCCTATGATCCAACTATATTAACAAAGCTCGTGGTACATCAAGATTGTGCCAAATCAAGAACACGAGAGAGAGAGAGAGAGATCAAACACATAGCTACTGGTACATACCCTCATCCTCGAGGGTGAACTACTCCCTCCTCATCATGGTGGCTGCCAGGATGATGAAGATGGCCTCCGGTGATGATTTCCCCCTCTGGTAGGGTGCCGGACTAGGGTCTCGATTGACTTTTCATGGATAAAGAGGCTTACGATGGTGGAACTTCTCATGTAGGGTTCGTTCTGGGGGTTTGGGTATTTATAGGAATTTTTGGCATTGGTCTCACGTCAAGGGGGTCCACGAGGCAGCGACAAGCCTGCTCTAGGCGCCCTAGGGGTAGGGCGCGCCCCCAGGCTTGTTGCTTCCTCGTGAGGCTTGTAGTCCTTCCTCGAAGCTTCGGGGGTCTCTTTTGGTCCATAAAAATCACCTTAAATTTTCAAACCATTCTGAGAACTTTTATTTCTGCAGAAAAAACGACACCATGGTAGTTCTGCTAAAAAAGAGCGTCAGTCCGGGCTAGTTCCATTCAAATCATACCAAAACCATATAAAATTGTTGCAAACATGGCATGAATAATTCATAAATTATAGATGCGTTGGAGATGTATCAGACGCCGGCGTTGAGCATTTCCCAGACCTGCTTTTCAAACCTATCTTTTTTAAGCGAAGAGTAATGGTAAGGCCGAGCATTGGTAGGGCCCTTGCCGTTCACCAGAGTTACAGCATGATCATACTGGTGTTGTGATGGCAGGCCTTTTGGTGCTGCAAACACATCAACAAACTCTTCCAGCAGGTTGTTGATTCGTGTTAGGGGAGAATAGTGTTTCAATTTTGCTGGCTCACTTTGTTGGGCATCCACCATTGCCATAGCTCACACGTCACTGTCTGAAATGAACTTGCGGAGTTTTTCAGGTTCAATTGCTTGCAGAGTGAGAGTTGCTTTGGGTCGAACTCCTTGCAGCGTCACTTGCTCACCTTCATGGACAAATGTAACATGTTTCTCCTGCTAGTGACATGTCATATGACTAAATTGTGATAGCAAAACCATCCCAAGAATGCCGCCATATGCGCCAATCTCGAGCTCACGCATGGCTGTGGTGAATGTATGTACCTGCATCTACCATCTCAGCTCTCGAACTCTGTATGAGCAGGTCAGACGGTCCCCATTGGCAATAGGGACTTCCACTGGTGGCAATTCTTGAGTTTCCACGCCCACTCGCTCAATGAAAGCCTTGTTGACGAAGTTGTGGGTGCTTGTTGAATCGATCAACAGCAACATATTTGGTTGCCCACCAGTGCGCGAAGACGAATCATACTAGGCGCATTGGAGCCATCCAAGGCTTGTGCTGACAAGGTGCAACACTCGAGCGGTGGGACTGGTGTTGCCGGCTCATCGTGCAGTGCCAGAACATTGCCAAAATCGTCAGAGAGTAGCTCGCCATACTGTCCAACCTGAATTCTGAGGAGCTGCACCTGTTGGTTGCAGTGGTGCTCCCGCGAGTAATGATCCCCACAATTTAAGCACAAGCCATTCGCGCGGTGGAAGTCCTTGAGCTCCCGCTTTCGTGCGAACTCGTCGCTCTGTGGTCGTGGCCTGGCTGCTGGGCATGCTGGAATGGTCGGCAACGATGGTGGAGGGCACCATGATGGTGCCGGCCATGCACGTGCTCTGGGCGCACCTAATGACCCACGAGTATAGGGGATCTTTCGTAGTCCTTTCGATAAGTAACAGTGTCGAACCCAACGAGGAGCAGAAGGAAATGATAAACGGTTTTCAGCAAGGTATTCTCTGCAAGTACTGAAATAAGTGGTAACAGATGGTTTTGTAATGAGATAATTTGTAACGAGCAACAAGTAACAAAAGTAAATAAAGTGCAACAAGGTGGCCCAATCCTTTTTGTAGCAAAGGACAAGCCTAGGCAAACTCTTATATAAGGAAAAGCGCTCCCAAGGACACATGGGAATATCGTCAAGCTAGTTTTTATCACGTTCATATGCTTCGCGTTCGGTACTTTGATAATTTGATATGTGGGTGGACGGGTGCTTGGGTGCTGTTCTTACTTGAAAAAGCATCCCACTTATGATTAACCTCTATTGCAAGCATCCGCAACTACAACAAAAGTATTAAGGTAAACCTAACCATAGCATGAAACATATGGATCCAAATCAGCCCCTTACGAAGCAACACATAAACTAGGGTTTAAGCTTCTGTCACTCTAGCAACCCATCATCTACTTATTACTTCCCAATGCCTTCCTCTAGGCCCAAATAATTGTGAAGTGTTATGTAGTCGACGTTCACATAACACCACTAGAGGCTAGACAACATACATCTCATCAAAATATCGAACGAATACCAAATTCACATGACTACTAATAGCAAGACTTCTCCCTTGTCCTCAGGAACAAACGTAACTACTCGCAAAGCATATTCATGTTCATAATTAGAGGGGTATTAATATGCATAAAGGATCTGAACATATGATCTTCCACCAATTAAACCAACTAGCATCAACTACAAGGAGTAATTAACACTACTAGCAACATACTAGCACCAATCTCGGACTTGGAGACAAGAATTGGATACAAGAGATGAACTAGGGTTTTGAGATGAGATGGTGCTGATGAAGATGTTGATGGAGATTGCCCTCTCCCGATGAGAGGAGCGTTGGTGATGACGATGGTGATGATTTCCCCCTCCGGGAGGGAAGTTTCCCCGGCAGAACAGCTCTGCCGGAGCTCTAGATTGGATCCTCCAAGGTTCCGCCTTGTGGCGGCGGAGTTTCGTCCCGAAAGGTTGCTTCTTATTTTTTTTCTCGACGAAAGACTTCATATAGGAGAAGATGGTCATCGGAGAGCCACCAGGGGGCCCACGAGGCAGGGGGCGCGCCCCCCACCCTCGTGAGAAGGGTGTGGGCATCCTGGTCTTCATCTTTGGCGAGGATTTTTCATTATTTATTATAAGGTGTTCCGTGGAGTTTCAGGACTTTTGGAGTTGTGCAGAATAGGTCTCTAGTATTTGCTCCTTTTCCAGCCCAGAATTCCAGCTGCCGGCATTCTCCCTCCTTATGTAAACCTTGTAAAATAAGAGAGAATAGCCATAAGTATTGTGACATAATGTGAAATAACAGCCCATAATGCAATAAATATCGATATAAAAGCATGATGCAAAATGGATGTATCAACTCCCCCAAGCTTAGACCTCGCTTGTCCTCAAGCGAAAAGCCGAAATCGAAAAATATGTCCACATGTTTAGAGATGAAGGTGTCGAAAAAAATAAAATACGGACATGAGGGCATCATGATCATTCTTATAACAGCAACTTATATAATTTTTGTCATATGATCTCTAATGCTAGAGTAATAATTCAATCACAATATCAGGTATGAATCGTAAACTTCATTGAAAACTAACAAACTACAATCTCGGTCATTGAAGCAATTGCAATTTATCATAACATAGGAAAGAGTCAATGTATAAGAGCTTTTCAGCAAGTCCACATACTCAACTATCATATAATCTTTCAGAATTGCTGACACTCATGCAATACTTATGGGTGTGGAGTTTTAATCGGACACAGAGAAAGATAGGGGCTTTTAGTTTTGCCTCCCAACGTTTTACCTCAAGGGTAATGTCAACAGTAATAGTTCATGAAAACTCACATCCAATTAGCCATATATACCAAGATCTTTCCAACATACTGTGCTTGCCAAAGGATAAAGTGTAAAAAGGAAGGGTGAAAATCACCATGACTCTTGCATAAGGTAGAAGATAATGATAAAAGATAGGCCCTTCGCAGAGGGAAGCAGAGGTTGCCATGCGCTTTTATGGTTGGATGCACAAAATCTTAATGCGAAAGAACGTCACTTTATATTGCCCCTTGTGATATGAACATTTATTATGCAGTCCGTTGCTTTTATTACTTCCACATCACAAGATCGTATAAAGCTTATTTCTCCCACACCAAATCTGGGATTGGTACCTGTGAGTTGCTAGTAGTGTTAATTACTCCTTGTAGTTGATGCTAGTCGGTTTATTTGGTGGAAGATCATATGTTCAGATCCTATATGCATATTAATACACCTCTGATTATGAACATGAATATGATTTGTGAGTAGTTACATTTGTTCCTGAGGACATGGGAGAAGTCTTGCTGTAAGTAGTCATGTGAATTTGGTATCCGTTCGATATTTTGATGAGATGTATGTTGTCTTTCCTCTAGTGGTGTTATGTGAACGTCAACTTGACACTTCACTATTGTTTGGGCCTAGGGGAAGGCATTGGGAAGTAATAAGTAGATGATGGGTTGCAAGAGTGACAGAAGCTTAAACCCTAGTTTATGTGTTGCTTCGTAAGGGGCTGATCTGGATCCATATGTTTCATGCTATGGTTAGGTTTACCTTAATTCTTCTTTCGTAGTTGCGGATGCTTGCGAAGGGGGTTAATCATAAGTGGGATGCTTGTCCAAGTAAGGACAGTACCCAAGCACTGTTCCACCCACATATCAAATTATCAAAGTAACGAACGTGAATCACATGAGCATGATGAAAACTAGCTTGACGATAATTCCCATGTGTCCTCGGGAGCGCTTTCCTTTATATAAGAGTTTGTCCAGGCTTGTCCTTTGCTACAAAAAGGATTGGGCCACCTTGCTGCACCTTGTTTACTTTTGTTACTTGTTACCCGTTACGAATTACCTTACCACAAAACTATCTGTTACCGATAATTTCAGTGCTTGCATAGAATACCTTACTGAAAATTGATTGTTGTTTCCTTCGGCTCCTCGTTGGGTTCGACACTCTTACTTATCGAAAGGACTACGATAGATCCCCTATACTTGTGGGTCATAAGTGGCTCTTCTCCGAACCGATCTAACCCCCACAGGGGATTTCGAGCGATCTCGCCGGAGCGAATCACACCTGCAGTGGTGGATGTTACACATCGAGGTCAAGAGGATCCTAGAGTAGTGGAGAAAAAATTTGGGGTCGGGATTGAAGTCTGATTACCAATTGTAACACCCCAGTTCAGATCCGGCGATTTCGAGTAGGCAGGAGAAAGGGGATCAGGGTAGGTGAGGGAGGCGTGCAGAGGAAGAAGAGGGTGGGGGATAAATAGAGAGAGAGAGAGAGAGAGATGAGAAATGATTCATGTTTCAACGGCCTGTGTCTGACTTACAACTCGGGTCCATAAGTACCCAGCACCCACACACGACCAACTGGCCCTCACGCTGGTACACGACCAACTGGCCAACACACACCTAGACACTGACCCTGAGGTCCACTCGCCAGTCACACGGTATGCTCTAGCTAATTGGTGTGACACGTAGGTGAAGTACTCAATAACGAGGAAGCTCCTAAACATCCTCTCGGGCACCGGGGATTCAAGTGGCTGTGACAACAACGGCAACCGTGGCAAGCAGCATTCGCGCAATGACTATTTTGACGAGAGCAAGCGGACGAGGGAAAAATGAGGGCTAGGGTTTGTATACGCATTCGTGGATGGTCTTATAGACGGCCAGCGGGTGTCGGATGGGCGGCATGTGGCCAGGTGCCATGGATGTCCGCCACGGCTGCCTCTGCCTCCCACTGTAACGGGAGGTGGGATGGGCCGCCTTGCACTATGCAACAAGGTCCAAGTGCACAGTAGTAGTTAGGCCTTTTTTCCTTTTTCTTTTTCGGTTTTCTTTCATAGTCTCTATTTTCTATCTTTCTAAGCTATCAAATGAATTTTTATTCAACATGAAACTTGTCACATAAATATTATTCATTATTTTGGAGAGGCCCACAAAGTTTCAAGTCAATTGGAAATACATAAACATTTGTTTATTTGGAAATGGTTATTTTTGTTGCTGTTGGACCACTTTATATTTTACTAGGGATTAATTGGTGAGTCTAATGATGTTGGTTTAAACATGACAAATGTCAGGGGAATTTATATAATAATGCAAACAATTTAGTTTTTTAGTTTGAAGAAATAATAATTTGACTTGCAATTCGAATTTGAATTTGACTTTTATTTTTATCGAGTGGCAATTTGGCCTAGCAAACATGGTGACATGGCATCATTAGGTTGGAATTACTATAGCATGATTATAGGGGTGTTACACCGAAGGGCCAACTCGTTGAGATCGAGATGCCATGATTTAGGCAGTGGCTATGTCAAGTATATCTCGGTGTGTCCGGTTGGATGTATATCGGTTGGACCGAGATTGACTTTAGGGTTTTGGACATAGACGAATGTTAGAGTGTGATTGAAGATTTTGAGCAATATCTCTTAGTAGTTGAGCAGTTAGACCATGATCAAAACCGCATCCCGTTTTAATAGTATTGGCTTTCCTATGGAATCAATGCGATCTTGGATCACTAAACCAAAAGTGTAGAGTCTTAAACATTTGCCAACACATGTCCTTTGCATTTTGAGGGGTCCACATCCACATCCCATGTTTGCCTAAATTTAACTCTTCCTGGAATGTACTCAAGGAAAACATTATCCGATCAACATGTATGTTGACATGAATTACCAAAACCATCGAGTGAATGTGCTTTCAAATAGCAACATGACCTGCTTCCTTTGCTCGACTAACAAAAACCGCTAGAAGATATGCCACAATGTTGAAAAGAATAGGTGAAAGAGGGTATCCCTTTCGTGTTTGGAATAGTGACCAATGTCACTCTTTACATTGTCACCCACGTTGCCCTCTATTACAAATGAGTCAATCTGTTAATACTATTTTGTTGGGAAGCCTTTCACGTGCATACATTGTTGCAAGAATGACCATTTCACTTTGCCATTGGCCTTTTCTAAATCCACTTTGAAGATAACTCCATATAGTTTCTTCAAGTGTAGCTTATGGATCGTTTCATGTAAGACAACAACCCCCTCCAGGATGTGTCGCCTTGGCATGAATGCTATCTGCATTGGTTTCATCACTTTGTGAGCAATCGTCATTGGTAGATTTATCATTCTTATGCTTCTTTCCATCACGTTCATCATCTTTCTCCACACCTTTGTCCTGCTTGTTACCATTTTCATGTCCCCCTCATTCTCCTTGTTAGAAATACTAGAGTGATGTGGTGGCGGCAGGGGAGCACCCTCGACCTCAAAAGTAACAACATAGCATTTTCCTTCAAACTACCAATATGTATACTTTGGGATCTAATTAGCCTTGATAACACCAACAAGAGAGTGAAATATTCTATAGTGTCTAGAAAAGGGCATAGCAACCTTAAAAATATTGCCAATGAAAGATCCAGTGCTGCAGAGCGCCCTGTAGTCATTAGATAGGTTGGGTGGCTACTTCATGCATGGTCATGTGCAACAAACCCATGTCGTTTTACTTCATTCCCAAACCAAACATACCTTCAGTTACCTTACATCAGGTGTCTCTAATAAGGTGTTAGGTCATCTTCAATGCCAACCCTTAAGAGGCACATATACATCCGGACCGAGTTGTTTGGACGTAGTTTACCATCCAACACAAACCAGTATTTGTCCGCAGAGGCATCCGCTTTTATGAGGTCCCACAAGCCATAGGAAAACTAGGGGAGGTTTGCGGGTATCTTGACCTCCTCCACATAGGTCTCTAACACCCTGGGGCCACTTTTCTTCCACTCTAGCCCTACTCCCCCCTTACTCTGCACCCGCACCCTCCTCATCCGACACCGCCGTTGTACCTCTCCGGTGGCCTCCCAGGCATTGTCGGATGTCCGAAGCCCGCTCCCACGCGCCTACCCACCTTGGACTACGTCATCGTCCACCCAAGATTCATTTGCAGTCAGGTATGCTCCGCTTCCCTTTCGATGCCTTCCACGGTGAACACCATGCCCGGCAGGTGTCCATTCAAATGCCATTGAGCTTTTTTTACCTTCTTGTTATTTTCTAGAGTAAGCACGATGGTGGGGTACTCGGTGATGAAGGATGAGTTGGTGTGCAGTGCGTGGAAGGTCGTATCTACGGACTTTGTAGGCATGGGGCAAGGGGGCTCGGCAATTTGGCAAACATGCATGCTTCGTTTCACGAGCAAAAGCACTTCATGCATACGACTTGCACATGATCCCTGAACGTGATGTGAAGTCACTAGCCCAACAATGGTACACCATCTCCAACTCCGTCATGAAGTTTTGTGGTGCGATTTCATAAGTCGAGAGAAGGTGACCACTGGGCTCGCAAACCATTGAGATTGTAATGTTTTATTCTTTTTGCTCTTCATGTTGATTAATTCATTAATTCACTCAATGTTGCAACTTGATAATCATCATGTTGTATAGCCCAGGCATGTTGATGCGATGTACCATAGGACCTGGGGCAGGCCATTTAAATTCGTACATTTGATGAAGCTCAAGGGGCACAGTGTGTGGGACAAAATGTGCAGATTATGACTCGAGTATCGTTGAATTCGAAAAACTTGTTGAACATCTCGAATGTAATATATACATTTGGACTTGGAATATGTACATGTTATTCATGGATGAACTATGCTATTTTCTATAATTATTTTGAATGTTCCAGGCTGTAGGAAAAAAAGAGGGGATGTTTCGGTGAAAGGGTTGGATGGTTGGCTCTTCTATCTGTGTCCACGGACAAGTCCGGACTAGTTCATGGGTAAATAGTGTGTCCTTTTCGAGGGTGGTGTTGAAGATGCCCTTATGTACTAGTATGGTTGTAGATTCATTGATTCTAGGACTGAGTTATGTACCACCATGTCAAACTCGTCTATATTGACGTGGCATCGTAAGGGAAACAAAGAGGATGAAGGTGTCATTAGTGTAGAGATGTTGCTGCTTGGGTTGGTAGGGGTGATGGTCAACTTGAGCAGCAACAGAGGAGCCCATGAGTGAGGGAGGTGGCCAGTGCTGACTCCTTGGAGGTTGGGAGAGAGCGTAAGAGCATCTCTAGCAGGTGTGCTATCCCGCCACCAGTCCATATATTTGCGGGTGGGATAGCGTATCTGGCCTTTTTCGGGCCAGAACAGGTCCGCCAAATTTGCAGCGACCCATAATCATTATATGGGCGGCCCACAAACCGCCCCCTTTAGTCGGTATATGTATGTGGAGGGGACGATATAGGGTTCCCATCTCGCATCTAGATTCGTCGTGTTCCTTCCCCTTTGCTGCCTTCCTCTTCTTTTCTGCCACAGTTTTCGCATAGCTTCGGCGAGCAATGTCAGAAGGCCGCGGAGGAGGCGTTGGACGATGGGGCCGCCGCTTGTCGCCGCCATGCAAGCGCGACCGGCACAATGCAGAGGCCAACAGGTCTAGCGGTCACACCGTCGAGTCGTGGCGCCGTGAGCAGGCTCGCAACCGCAGAGCCCTCTACCGCAGCGGCAGGAGCCGTGGGTAGCGCCGCTTCAACGAGTTGTACAGCACGCTCTGGCCATCGATGAAGGCTCTTCGCGAGGTGGAGGTGGCACGATTCACCGCGAAGGAGGCGCTGGACGCCGGCGAAGAGGGCGATGTTGCACGCGCAGTACGAGCTTGTCTACACCATCTACAAATCCGCCTGCGAGTACCACCTCGATGTGAAGTCGTGAGCCGTCACCGCCCTCCGTCATTTAGGATTTAGTTTGTTTAAATGTGTGTGTGATGAACTACGGTGAGGTCCGGACTATTTAAATGTAGCAGTAACATGTTTTATCTTAAGTTTTTAAATTTGCAAGTCCATTTGCGATATATGCTCTGCGCCGGGCATAAAGTGCCCGCAAAATCGATTTAGGGCGAGCATAAATCGATTTTGTGGGCTGATATTATAGTGGCTTTGCTAGACATGCTCTAAAGGCGACCAATTGCTTGAGCTTTGCCTGATGGGGGACCGAGGCTCGGCATCACAGTAGGAGTAGGCGCCAACAATGGCACAGTCTCGGGAGGATGTTTTGGCGGTGTCGTGCGGTCGGAAAGGACGGTGACAAGTTCAGTGGGGTCGAAGAGGGCTCGACAACTAGCGGTGTGGTTGGAGGGGGCAATGGTGGCAAATCGCGGTAGCTGGAGGGGGTGGTTGGAGATGAAAGTTTCATCCCACTCAATTTCAAGGAATTTGGAGGAAGAAGTTTTTTTTGGTTTGACCCAAAAACTTTTAGGGAATTAAAGAGCACTTGAGGTTGGACTAGATAAATCTAATTCCCAAAACTATAGGTTTTTGGAACTTATATTTTCTGGATGAGTTAGAGTTGAGCTAAAAGATCAGAGGCGAAAAGTTGAGAGGAGTAAAATGTATCTATTGACAAAATTGTATTAAAACAACGCTACGTGCTTACCAAACATGGAATTTTTCTACTTATTTTACATAATAATAATAATAATAATAATAATAATAATAATAATAATAATAATAATAATAATAATAATAATAATAATAATAATAATAATAATAATAATAATAATAATAATAATAATAATAATAATAATAATAATAAGAAGAAGAAGAAGAAGAAGAAGAAGAAGAAGAAGAAGAAGAAGAAGAAGTTGTAGGACATCACGAACTTGACAACCTTTCCACCCTTGAACAAAACGACTGTGACCCCTAATTTTAGTTGTAATGCTATATCTACATGTAATACAATAGTTTGGTACTTACATGCTCATTGTCCCCCTCTCTTTTTTTTGCGGGTAAGAAACTTGTATTACTCATTGTCTCCTCTGTTTTTTTTTTGCGGAAAGGACCAAATCTATTATGAAAGTTCATCAAAATTACAAAGCATCTTAAACATAATAAAAATTATATCAAGATTCCAAGACCACCGAATGACCACTACTACCGCCAAGACAAACCGTCGATGTCATCGTTCCCCTACCGGAGCCGACTTGGCCTTCTCAATGACAACTGAGAAGTCTTGGCCCCTCAACCTTAGCGTATTTGGTTGTACTCCTTCCAAGTGATTTTCTCTTTTTGATTGAATTTGTGCAAAAGATTAAGTTCTCAATTGGTTCATTTATTTACAATATTAATAATATTTCTGCTTAATCTCATGCAAGCTATGCATCGACCAGATGTCAGATGTGTGTGCCCAAGTAGCCAGTAACCATGCCACTAGCAAGAAAGAGCACTTGGACTAATGTCACTTTTGACCGCAAGAATTTGAATTAAAGTGGGAAAAGGTGAAGTTATATACTGGTATTTTCGAACGAAAAACAAACTTTTTTAGATGAATGAAAAACAAACTCGACTACAACCAAAAACAAATTTTGGCGATTTGTCAAATCGAAAGACTCGGGAGCTATTTTAGCGATTTGTAATATTTTTTCCTAAAAAGGAATAGTAATGAAAAAAAAGACTCGAAAGCTATTTTGGTGATTTGTCAAATCGAATTGGATTGGGATGCGTGTGCCAATGTTTACCAAAGCTTCCACATGGATGCCCTTTTTCATTGAAGATGCAGTGTCTCAGGAAGGCCAACAAGTTTGCAGTTTTTTTCTAGCTTATCTTCCCTGATTTTTCATTCTTCTTTTCCTTTTTTTTCTTTTCAGGTAAGTTTTCTTTTTTGCTCTCTTGCAATCATTCAAATTAATATTTATCAAAAAAGTGGAAATATGGCAATTTACAAATTCATGATCGGTCGTGGAGCAAAAGAACCAGTCATAAACGATCAGATAAAAGAGAAAACAAAGACAGAACATCAGACGTATTTCTTTCAGATTATTCTTATTGGTTTAATATCCTTACCTTCAACTTTCAGCAGGGACATGTTTCCATCAAATGATTATTTCTAATTCAATACAACCGAAGTCGCTCACATATGCATATATGCACTCATCTCTATGAATACACATCATATTTCTATAAGCATCTCGGGGACTTTGCCGACACATTATTTTAAGATTGACAAAGCCACTACAAACGTCTTGTAGTCAACAGAAACATCTATTCCCACTGAATAAACATCGCTGAACATCCTGAAATAAGGAATCCAACCATCTGATCTAGACTCACTTCGCTCCTATCAAATGTTTTACCCTGCCTTAGGACGTCTAGTAGTAGGATATTTAAATACGGGAACATGAACGGAGGCTATTTGTAAGATTGAAACAATGCCAGGGTGTTAGTTTGTAAAAGAGATACCACTACAGTCTACAGTCTCTTCGGACTGAAACTTTTCCACTCTTCTCAGCGAGCAAGCACTCGCCTTCTTGGGATCCCAAGGTGACATCACCACGCGCCCCCATCCTCTCGCCCCCCTTGATTCCCGGGAAGCTTCCTGTCGCCGTCGACCCTCCTTCCCAGGTGCGGACTCGCCGTCTCCCGCTGTTTCGTTTTATCCGGGCATCTCCCCTTCTCGTGCTGGGATCCGTGAGAACCGCCTGCTTGTTCTTGCAGCCGGTGTAGCTTTCATTTCGCTTGATTTCTGAAGTTGCGACTAGTCAGACTTGGCTTAGGGTTTCTCAAGATTCTGGCGGGTGCAACGGCCAGCGGGGGTGCTTTGGTGAACGGAACAGGGAGCGTCTGGGTTGAGGTGGATGGAGGGGAGGATGCAGGGGAAGGTGCAGCAGCTGTCCGACTCCAACCGTCGGATCATGGAGGCCGATGCGGCGCCGCCGCGGCGCGTGTACCAGGCGTGGAAAGGGAGCAATGTGAGGATTTCTTGCCCTTTATTCTGGGTTTGTGATTGTGCAGTAGCACTAACTAGTGGGGCAGGAACTCAGGAATTGCATCGTGTTCTCTTTTTCTTAGCGATTTTAAAAGATGGGGCCATGAGTGGTTGGAGCCGTAATGGCGTCTGAGCACCTGCTCTGATGTACGGGAATTGTGGATTTAAGGTTTGAACCATATTATTTTAGGACTTTGGGTTGATTTATAGTGTGTGATTCAGTATTGTGGTGGCTGTTCATTACTTAGCTGTACATTTCATGAGCCCTCTCATTTCGAAAAACAAACTCATATTGCTTTTATCTCAATGTACCGACAGTTTTTTATCGAAAAAATGCACCGACAGTTTGTTTCCTTCAACTGTTGAACATATTCTGGAGTTTATCCACATCTGTACAACTTCACTGTGATTAGAAATGCACTGGACGGGCTTAATAGTGGGAAACGGCGGTTTATCGTAACTTCATTGTCTTATATTCTTAAGTTTTAAATTCAATAGCATTTATGGTACTATCTTCATCTTAAGGGTGTTCTTTATATGTCCCTGCAGATATTTTTTCTTGGAGGGAGACTTATTTTTGGGCCTGATGTGAGGTCACTCATAGCCACAGTATGTTTAATTGTCATCCCAGTGATCATCTTTGCTGCCGTTGTTTCTCCACAGCTTGCCCATGGGTACCAAAATCAAATTGGAGGTTGGGTGGCATCTGTATCTATCATCTTTACAGCATATGTAAGTTAACGAGATGTGCATCCAGTTAGCTGTGTGCACATTCATGCCTTTCTCTATTCTGTTTTGGAAATTTTGTAGCCATCCCTTCGGCCTTGCAAATGCATCATATGGATCATCAATACCTTATCTCACAAATCTGTTTTAAGAACTGAAATGCTTTGTGTTGGCTTCTACCATGTCAAGTTATGCCACAGTTGCTTAGCAGAGAATGTAACCATTTGTGTTTTTATGTATTGAACCAGAGGTGCTGTCGTGTCCGCAATTTTGTAACTGTAGCTTGACAAGATTACTAATCAATTTTTGTTTCTGTTATGCAGATTCTCGTTCTTCTGCTTCTCACGTCTGGACGTGATCCTGGAATTGTTCCGCGTAATTCTCATCCTCCGGAACCAGAAGACATTGGTGAATCCTCCAACTTATCAGATTGGCCAGGTGGTCAACATGGCTCAGCTGGTTTACCACTCACCAAGGACGTTATTGTCAATGGTGTTTTAGTTAAGGTCAAATATTGCCATACATGTATGCTTTATCGTCCACCAAGGTGCTCCCATTGCTCAATCTGCAATAACTGTGTCGAACGTTTTGATCACCACTGTCCTTGGGTAGGGCAGTGTATTGGAAAGGTATGCATTATTTTTGTGTTAGCAAGATCATCAATCACATAAGGATTTCTATTAGAAAAAAAAATGAGTAATTACTTTCTGTTGAGGGTTTTACTTCTGTAAGATTTTCTGGATTGCTGAGGCAGCAGTAGTCATGCTAAGTCTAAATTATGTTAAAGAAATTGGACAAAAAGAAGAATGGGGACACATGTAATTAAATATATGCTTTCTCTTAATGTTGAAGGGGACATATGTGCACCATAATAAACAATTACCATACATGTTACTCATTTTGGATTTTCCTTTCCTGCAGAGAAACTACCGCTTCTTCCTTATGTTTGTATCTTCAGCAACTGTGCTATGCATATACGTGTTCACATTCTGCTGGGTCAACATCGGGAAAATAATGGACACCCATGAGTGCACATTTGGTAGAGCTATCTTGAAGTCGCCCATCTCCGCCATTCTCATGTTATACACATTCGTTGCTGTGTGGTTTGTCGGAGGATTGACCTCATTCCACCTCTACTTGATTTCCACCAATCAGGTCAGGTTTTTGTCCAGTAGATGTAGTAACAGTTGGTTGTCTTTGCAGTTTATGTGCAATGCTAATCCAAGGAATAATTATTGCAGACTACTTATGAGAACTTCCGGTACCGCTACGATAGGAGAAGCAATCCTTACAACCGTGGGCTGGTCCAAAATTTCATCGAGATCCTATGCTCAAGGATTCCCAGCTCCAGAAACAATTTCAGGGCTAAAGCTAACGAGGATTCTGCAGCCTTCGCCTCAACGCTTAGCATGGGGCGGGTCCTAAGCCCGCCGAAGATGAGCGTGGACCTTGAGATGGGCACGAAGAGGCAAGCTGTGGGTGCAGAAGACATGGAGGACTTACACAGCCAGATTGGCAGTTCTATGGGGCTTGAGCGATGCGGCACAGAACCCCCACATTGTCGAAAGGGTTGCTCTGAAATTGCATCTGACATCGAGACGTTTGCAGAAGAGTTTGGCATGGACAACAAGTTCACTGAGAGGAAAAAGACTGTGCGGCATACAAATGATAATCCTTAAGGCACTTACCTCACAAACCCTCTATCCCTAGCTCAGAGCGGCATAGCTCAGAAAGAAAAAAAGAAAGTAGGGCAAATGGTAGAACAGATTCGCTATTTTGGCTTAATCTAGGTGTTATTTGTAGATCAACTGATTAGCAATATAGGCATGATGGAACACGAATTGATGGACCGGATGGTTTCACTGGATCCATCTTGGTTTAGAATGGGTTGTACTGCTAGTGATATGGACTGTACCTGTTAATTCATATGTTGTAGGTTGCGTACGTTTGTGTGTGCCACAGTTATCACATTTACTTGAGTTGTACTGTAACTTATACTACCTCTGTTGGACTGCAAAAACGTCTTATATTATGAACGGAGGGAGTAACAATTAAGCTGCCTAGTGGATTCATCAAATATCGAATGTTCGCTTCGTTTGCTAACATCTTGGAGCAAAGAGAGTACAAAATGTAATTTCAGGTTGTTCATGATAAGTTAGGAAATGCTTCTCCCCACCCCACCCCAACCCCAACAGCCATGTTGCTACGTTAAACATGCACTCCTATAGCACTCTTATTTATGTTTTTTTATGTAAAGTAGTTGGGGATATCCTATTAAGACATCACACAAGCATATATAATTAACAAAGTCTTCCTCTGATTCAAAAATCCAACCGTGTTGTGTCCACAAGGCAGGGTCTGATTCCAAAAATGTAACCAATTTAATCATTCAGTGCGGTGTTGAACTGTGAAATGTACCTAGTAATGCTTGGTGTTGTTTTTACTAAATTCTGTGTGACGTTCCCCAGGGACGTTTTGCCAGCGAACCCCCATGAATCACACGATCTCCATCCAATGGATGGCAGTTTTTGCAAAAAAAAAAAACGCTTGAAGGAAGGAACTGACATTTTGATACAGAGGAAGCATAAGATAAGATAAGAAAACTGCAGGGCAAAAAACTAAATTCAGAAGGTTCTCATACCACCAGGTAACCAGGAAATACAACCTGAAACATACAGCAGACAGAATCACAGGTACCAATAATTTCCATGTGGGCTTATTGCAAGTTAATAAAAAAAGGGGGGGCTTTTCCTCTGTCTACGCTCAGACAGATTGCTCCCAGTGTTGAAATTGAAACCAAACCAGTTATTCTAGTTGGCCTTGGTTCCAGTGACCATCTTCATGAGAATCTAGTTAGCCTTGGCCTCAATGACCCTCCTCGCAAATGATGGCAAACAAAACGATGCAGTGTGGAACTCAGAATTGTAGAACTTGAGCGGCCCCTTGGATTTTGTGGAGTATTCGTCCTCTTCAATGCTGAAGACAGGGTGCTGGAAATCAACACTAGGCCCCTCCGTGGAGCAGAGCATGAAACCTATCACTCCGCTGCAACAACAACCAAGAATCATAAGCTGAATCATAAACTCGGTGGCTAAAGAAAGGAAAACCGACTTCGGTCACATAGACAGGAAGGATCAGTGGTGCGTACCTTGGGTATGTGGGCACCGTAGTCCATGCGTAGTTCACCGAGCCTTTGAAAACCTGGCGACAGTTGGTGACGATGTCCTCTATGATGTGCATGTGCAGCCATATGCTCTCCGCCTGGGTGCAGACGACCCCGCCCGGACGCAGAGCCCTGGAGACGGACTCAAAGAACGGCTTCTCGAACAGCTCCTGGGCAGGGCCTACTGGGTCGGAGGAATCGACGATAACCGCATCGTAGGTGCCCTCTGGAGCATTCTTCAGGAAGGCGACGCCGTCGCCGATGTGCAGGGAGACGCGAGGGTCCTCGAACCCGAGGGCCAGATGAGGGAAGAACTGCTTGGACACATCGACCACCATCTTGTCGATCTCGCAGATGTCGATCTGCTCCACCGAGGAGTGCCGCGAGACCTCACGCAGAACGCCGCCGTCCCCGCCCCCGATGACCAGGACCTTCTTGGGGTCTTTGATTGAGCAGAGAGGGAGGTGGGTGATCATCTCCTGGTAGGCGCACTCGTCCCTCTCGGTCACCTGGATCACCCCATCCAGGACGAGCACCTTCCCGTAGGTGGAGGACTGGAAAACCAGCACGTCTTGGTAGTCCGACTTGCCTTGGAACAGGACCTTCTCCACCTTGAGCGAGTGCGCCTCGCCGGGCCACATGGGGCTGATCTCGGAGAACCATCCGGGGATGACGGCGGAGATCCCCGCCTGCTCCCCGGCTCCGTCCGCCGCCGCAGCGCCCTCGTTCTCCCGCGCCCTCTTCGCCGCCGTCTCGGCCTCCATCCCAAAAGCCTAGAGCGCGACGACGGCGAGACGAGCTCGGCGGCTTGGGTGGATTTCGTCGGCGACGGCGGCTAGGTGTAAGCTTGGAGGGATGTCAGCCGCGGCCTTGAGGTTTTATTCCTTGGGGATGTGTGGGCGGCGGCTTTAGGGTTTTCGCTTTTGCCTCCGCGTGAAAAGCACCCGGCTGATATTCTGGGGGCGTGTCAACGTGGGACCACCCACTGCTTTCCGTCCCAAACACGGCCCAGGGCGTGCCGCGTGCCGGACCCGGCCCGTTTAGCCCGTGTCAGGTTCATGGCGGGCCGTGCCGGCGCTCACGGGCCAGCCTGGTTAGCCCGGCCCATTTGGCCAGCTATATTCTTAGGGTATCTTCAAGTCGGATACGTAAGTCTTTTGCAACTGTTTGGACCGTGTATCCCTTAAAAAAAATTGTTTGGACCGTGTTGTTCGGATCACGGAAGCCATGCAACGTCGACCTGTATCGGTTCGCGGGGCGATCTGGATGCGATTTCTCTCGCAAACCAGAGACAAAAATGGAGGAGATTTGTGGGAGTCCTGGCCGCTCTCAAGCCCGTTTTTGACCGTCCTGACCCAACAAGAACCCGTCACATGCCCCTCCCGCGCTTTCCTTTCGATGCACGTGTTGCTTACCACGCCGCACTCATGTCAGCCCACAGCACGCGGAAGCCGGCATTGATGCCGCAATGTGACCAGAGGGAGGGCGGCACTGACCGACGTGGCCTCTCGGCAGCCACCGCTTCAATGCGGAGCAGGGTCCCGAGGAACCAACTCTGGCCATTGCGCCGCATTGAAGCGGCTGACCGGCCCTTCACATGGCCTAGTCGCGGCTATTTAAGCCGCGCTCCGGCGCCGTCCACATCACATCCTCCTCCTTCCTCTTCCTCCTCCTCGTCGCACCCTTCTCCACATCTTCGGCGATGGGCAAGTCCTGGGCGTCAATGCTGGCAGGCGGTTCTGGTGCAGGATCTGGCGACTCGTGGAGACGCTGTCGTCCTCGTCGGCTGGCGGTGACTCGACGCGAGAGGAGATCATCATCTCCTGCGGGGGCAAGGAGGACAAGCAGTCGCCGCCGAAGTCCACGCCAGCGGTGTCGGGCTAGGTTTACGCCGACACCGACGCGGAGTTCGAGGAGCAGATGGAGCTGATGCTCCGTCGATCTGTTGCCCACACCAACACCCGACTCTGCCACCGGGGGCGCTCCTTCCCATGAAGTCGGAGCCGGCATCCCATCCACGCTCTCCATCGTCGCCCAGCAGCAGTGTCCAAATTGAACGCCGCGTGAAGGAAGAGCCGCTCTCGCCACCGACACGACACGTCGTAAAGGTGGAGCGCCTTTCGCCGCTACCTCGCCGCATCGTCAAGGAGGAGCGTCGTTCGTCGCCGCCGCCCCTGCCCAAGGCACGCGGGAGCATTCTGCACTACCCCTGCAGCGGCTCCTCCTCGTCGTTGTCCTAGAGCACTATGACGACGAAGGAGTACACTGATCGGGAGCAGCGGCGATGAGACAGGTGCAACGTCGTGGGCCAATCCCAGTTCACGGATTTCGACGTCCCGCGCGCCACACATAATGGCGGACCCTGAACCGCTCCGTGATGACGTCGGAGACGGCCAAGCGCCGTCTTCGCCGCCTCGACAGGGAGATAGCCAGGTACGGCGAGGAATAGTTCCTCGCTGAGATCGCTGCCCTCTCCCCCAACCCACATCCTCGGTGGCCGCGACTGCACTGCGCACGACGCAGGAGGAGGTGGAGAGGATCATCCGCGAGCATTAGGAGGCCGCCGGGAAGACCTGCCACCGCGCCACCACCTTTCGTCGCCCCAAGCCCGACTCTGACGACGGGTCAGGCGATGATGACGGAGGAGGAGCAGCCGACCAGCCCAGCATTGGCTACGAGATCACCGTGAAGTATAGGATAGTTTAGGGTTTTAGTTTTAGTTTTGTTGTAAATATGCCCTAGAGGCAATAATAAATTGGTTATTATTATATTTCCTTGTTCATGATAATCGTTTATTATCCATGCTAGAATTGTATTGATAGGAAACTCAGATACATGTGTGGATACATAGACAACACCATGTCCCTAGTAAGCCTCTAGTTAACTAGATCGTTGATCAATAGATGGTTACGGTTTCCTGACCATGGACGTTGGATGTCGTTGATAACGGGATCACATCATTAGGAGAATGATGTGATGGACAAGACCCAATCCTAAGCCTAGCACAAAGATCGTGTAGTTCGTATGCTAAAGCTTTTCTAAATGTCAAGTATCATTTCCTTAGACCATGAGATTGTGCAACTCCCGGATACCGTAGGAATGCTTTGGGTGTGCCAAACATCACAACGTAACTGGGTGGCTATAAAGGTGCACTACGGGTATCTCTGAAAGTGTCTATTGGGTTGGCACGAATCGAGACTGGGATTTGTCACTCCGTGTGACGAAGAGGTATCTCTGGGCCCACTCGGTAGGACATCATCATAATGTGCACAATGTGACCAAGGAGTTGATCACGGGATGATGTGTTATGGAACGAGTAAAGAGACTTGCCGGTAACAAGATTGAACAAGGTATCAGATACCGACGATCGAATCTCGGGCAAGTACAATACCGCTGGACAAAGGGAATTGAATACGGGATTGATTGAATGCTCGACGTCGTGGTTCATCCGATGAGATCATCGTGGAACATGTGGGAGCCAATATAGGTATCCAGATCCCGCTGTTGGTTATTGATCGGAGAGTCATCTCGGTCATGTCTGCATGTCTCCCGAACCCGTAGGGTCTACACACTTAAGGTTCAGTGACGCTAGGGTTGTAGAGATATGCGGTAACCCGAAAGTTGTTCGGAGTCCCGGATGTCACGAGGAGTTTCAGAATGGTTTGGAGGTAAAGATTTATATATGGGAAGTCCTATTTTGGCCACCGGAAAATGTTCGGGATTTTTCGGTATTGTACCGGGAAGGTTCTAGAAGGTTCCATAGTGGGGCCCACCTGCACGGGGGGACCCACATGAACGTGGGTAGTGGGGGCAAGGCCCCACACCCCTGGTCAAGGCGCACCAAGATCCCCCCTTAGAAGGAATAAGATCATATCCCGAAGGGATAAGATCAAGATCCCTAAAAAGGGGGGATAACAATCGATGGGGAAGGGAAATGATGGGATTTCTTTCCCCCACCTTTGCCAACGCCCCAATGGATTTGGAGGGCAAGAAACCAGCCCCCTCCACCCCTATATATAGTGGGGAGGCGCATGGGAGCCGCACCCTAGCCCCTGGCGCCTCCCTCTCCCCTCGTAACACCTCTCCCTCTCGCTGAGCTTGGCGAAGCCCTGCCGAGATCCCCGCTGCTTCCACCACCACACTGTCGTGCTGTTGGATCTCCATCAACCTCTCCTTCCCCCTTGATGGATCAAGAAGGAGGAGGCGTCTTCCCCAACCGTACGTGTGTTGAACGCGGAGGTGTCGTCCGTTCGGTGCTCGGTCATCGGTGATTTGGATCACGACGAGTACGACTCCATCAACCCCGTTCTCTTGAACGCTTCCGCTCGCGATCTACAAGGGTATGTAGATGCACTCCTCTCTCTCGTTGCTAGATGACTCCATAGATTGATCTTGGTGATGCGTAGAAAATTTTAAAATTCTGCTACGTTCCTCAACAGTGGCATCATGAGCTAGGTCTATGCGTAGTTTCTATGCACGAGTAGAACACAAAGTAGTTGTGGGCATCGATTTTGTCAATTTACTTGCCGTTACTAGTCTTATCTTGATTCGGCGGCATCGTGGGATGAAGCGGCCCAGACTGACCTTACACGTACACTTACGTGAGACAGGTTCCACCGACTGACATGCACTAGTTGCATAAGGTGGCTAGCGGGTGTCTGTCTCTCCCACTTTAGTCGGATCGGATTCGATGAAAAGGGTCCTTATGAAGGGTAAATAGAAATTGGCATATCACGTTGTGGTTTTTGCGTAGGTAAGAAACGTTCTTGCTAGAAACCCATAGCAGCCACGTAAAACATGCAAACAACAATTAGAGGACGTCTAACTTGTTTTTGCAGCATATGCCGTGTGATGTGATATGGCCAAAAGGATGTGATGAATGATATATGTGATGTATGGGATTGATCATGTTCTTGTAATAGGAATCACGACTTGCATGTCGATGAGTATGACAACCGGCAGGAGCCATAGGAGTTGTCTTAATTTATTTATGACCTGCGTGTCAACATAAACGTCATGTATTTACTTTACTTTATTGTTAAACTGTTAGCCATATTAGTAGAAGTAATAGATGACGAGACAACTTCATGAAGACACGATGATGGAGATCATGATGATGGAGATCATGATGATGGAGATCATGATGATGGAGATCATGGTGTCATGCCGGTGACGATGATGATCATGGCGCCCCGAAGATGGAGATCAAAAGGAGCAAAATGATATTGGCCATATCATGTCACTATTTGATTGCATGTGATGTTTATCATGTTTTACATCTTATTTGCTTAGAACTACGGTAGCTAAAATAAGATGATCCCTCGCAATAATTTCAAGAAAAGTGTTCCCCCTAACTGTGCACCTTTGCGAAGGTTCATTGTTTCGAAGCACCACGTGATGATCGGGTGTGGTAGATTCTAACGTTCGAATACAACGGATGTAAGCCAGATTTACACACGCAATACACTTAGGTTGACTTGACGAGCCTAGCATGTACAGACATGGCCTCGGAACGCGGAAGACCGAAAGGTCGAACATGAGTCGTATAGAAGATACGATCAACATGAAGATGTTCACCGATGATGACTAGTCTGTCTCACGTGATGATCGGACACGGCCTAGTTGACTCGGATCATGTATCACTTAGATGACTAGAGGGATGTCTAAGTGGGAGTTCATTAAATAGTAAGATGAACTTAATTATCATGAACATAGTCAAAAGGACTTTGCAAATTATGTCGTAGCTTACGCTTTAGTTCTACTGTTTTAGATATGTTCCTAGAGAAAATTTAGTTGAAAGTTGATAGTAGCAATTATGCGGACTGGGTCCATAAACAGAGGATTGTCCTCATTGCTGCGCAGAAGGATTATGTCCTTAATGCATCGCTCAGTGAGCTGACCCTCGAACGTCGGTTGTGGATGTTGCGAACATCTGACATACACGTGTTGATGACTACATGATAGTTCAGTGCGTAATGCTAAATGGTTTAGAATTGAGGCACCAAAGACGTTTTGAAACATCGCAGAACATATGAGATGTTCCAAGGACTGAAATTGGGATTTCAGGCTAGTGCCCACATCAAGAGGTATGAAACCTTTGACAAGTTTCTTAAGCCTGCACACTAAGGAGAAAAGCTCAATCGTTGAGCATGTGCTCGGATTGTATGAGTACTACAATCACTTGAATCGAGTGGGAGTTGATCTTCCAGATGAGATAGTGATGGTTCTCCAAAGTCACTGCCACCAAGCTACTAGAGCTTCGTGATGAACTATAACATATCAGGGATAGATATGATGATCCTTGAGCTATTCGCGACACCGCGAAAGTAGAAATCAAATAGGAGCATCAATTGTTGATGGTTAGTAAAACCACTAGTTTCAAGAAGGGCAAGGGCAAGAAAGGGATACTTCATGAAACGACAAATTAGTTGCTGCTCTAGTGAAGAAACCCAAAGTTGAACCCAAGCCCGAGACTAAGTGCTTCTGTAATAAGGGGAACGGTCACTGAAGCAGAACCACCCTAGATACTTGGTAGATGAGAAGGCTGGCAAGGTTGAAAGAAGTATGTATTGGACATAGATTATATTAAATGTGTACTTTACTAGTACTCCTAGTAGCAGCAGGGTATTAGATACCGGTTTGGTTGCTAAGTGTTGGTAACTCGAAATGAAAGGCTACGGAATAAACGGAGACTAGTCAAAGGTGAGACGATGATATGTGTTGGAAGTGTTTCCAAGGTTGATGTGATCAAGCATCGCACGCTCCATTTACCATCGGGATTGGTGTTAAACCTAAATAATTGTTATTTGGTGTTTGCGTTGAGCATAGACATGATTGGATTATGTTTATCGCAATACGGTTATTCATTTAAGGAGAATAATGGTTACTCTGTTTATTTGAATAATACCTTCAATGGTCTTGCACCTAAAATGAATGGTTTATCGAATCCCGATCGTAGTGATACACATGTTCATGCCAAAAGATATAAGATAGTAATGATTGTGACGCCCGGATAATTAAGCTACAGTAAACCCCTGCTAATGGTGCCGCGTCACCTCGGTTACGGTTGATAAACTCGAGTTGGTTCAAGCCGATTCAAATTCAAATTCAGAATCAGGCAAACAATAAAGGTTTTCAAACGTTAGAATTTAAAATGATCATCATGTGGCAAATAATCCGTAACTTATTTTGGGTGTTGGAACCAACCTTTTTCAAAATGTTTAAGTGCCTAAACTAAATAAAAACAGGGGCTAAAACAATTATTAAATACTTTTCAATAATAAACAAATGTAAAACTAATTTATTTAGTGCCAAATTAATTATGACAGTAGCCTAACTAATAATGCTAATTTAGGGGCTGAGTTGATATATTATAAAAAAAACTGCATATAAAGTAAAACTAAAAGAAACAGGAAAATAGAAAAAAAGGAAAAGGTCAAACAAAAAAAACATAAAAATAGAAACACCCCCCCCACGCTGGGCCGAGCGGCCCAGCCGGCCGGCCCAATGGCCCACCCGGCCCCCTCACTCCCCTTATCCCCTCGGTCCACACCCGACCGAACCCTAGCCCGCACCCCACTCGCCTCACTCGCCCCCTCCCGCATCACCCGCTCC
>NC_041392.1:275540659-275544224 GCF_002162155.2 Triticum dicoccoides | reverse complement strand
GACTTGGAGTTGTACCTTGACCTTATGACAACTAGAACCGGATACTTAATAAAACACACCCTTCCAAGTTCCACAGACAACCCGGTGATCGCTTTTCTACAGGGCGACGAGAGGAGGATCGCCGGGTAGGGTTATGCTATGCGATGCTACTTGGAGATGCTACTTGAAGATGCTACTTGGAGGACTTCAATCTACTCTCTCCTACATGCTGCAAGACGGAGGCTGCCAGAAGCGTAGTCTTCGACAGGATTAGCTATCCCCCTCTTATTCTGGCATTCTGCAGTTCAGTCCACTGATATGGCCTCCTTACACATATACCCATGCATATGTAGTGTAGTTCCTTGCTTGCGAGTACTTTGGATGAGTACTCACGGTTGCTTTCTCCCCCCTTTTTCCCCTTTTCCTTTCTTTCTGGTTGTCGCAACCAGATGCTGGAGTTCAGGAGCCAGACGCCACCGTCGACGACGACCCCTACTACACCGGAGGTGCCCTACTACATGCAGCCCGCTGACGACGACCAGGAGTAGTTAGGAGGATCCCAGGCAGGAGGCCTGCGCCTCTTTCGATCTGTATGCCAGTTTGTGCTAGCCTTCTTAAGGCAAACTTGTTTAACTTATGTCTGTACTCAGATATTGTTGCTTCCGCTGACTCGTCTATGATCGAGCACTTGTATTCGAGCCCTCGAGGCCCCTGGCTTGTACTATGATGCTTGTATGACTTATTTTATTTGTAGAGTTGTGTTGTGATATCTTCCCGTGAGTCCCTGATCTTGATCGTACACATTTGCGTGCATGATTAGTGTACGATTGAATCGGGGGCGTCACAAGTTGGTATCAGAGCCGACTGCCTGTAGGAATCCCCCTTCCACACTCCTTGGCCGAAGTCGAGTCTAGACATTACAAAAACTTATACTAACTTGGCTGTGTGCCTTACGGGCCCACGTCGCCATCGGGTGGTACTAGGATCTTTTACTCCTCGATCTTTACTCTGGGACTCTGAACTCTCTTCTATTCGGGTTAAACGATTTTTACTAAAATCTAACTTTAGGTTCTCGCAAGTACCTTCTACCGGGGAGCCACCTGTTACCGATGACCGCCTGCTGCACCAGAAGATTTCGAAGATACTCTCCAATATTCTCTCGAGACTTTGTGCCCATCACTTTTGCTATTCCCGACCACCGATAAACCCTTATGGATAACTACTTACACTTGCCATTCTTACGATCATTCCCCATTGTTCTTGTTATTACAAGATACCCGAAGTTTTCTCTATTGTTCCGAGAATACTTCGTGCCTACTGCCTAGCAGTTCTTTGCCACATGAATACCCCTTCAAATAAATCGCCGCACTTGTAAAGTATCCGCTCATCCCGAGTTGTTCATGAGTTTCACAAAAGTCTTCAAAATACTATTCGATCTTCTGAAAATCCTCTGGAGCCTTTGGCTCTTGAAATTCTTGTTTGCTCGCATTATGGTTAATCCCATAAGTCTCGTAGTCTTAATGACATTCCTTGTCATTATCATTTTGAGTCTGTTGACTCAATATGTTTGTGAATGCACGCAATCATCATTGATCCTTATAAATTACTTCTCCGGCTAAGCTGCCATTCTTTTAACTGGAATTGGTTCTCGACCAATCCAATTGTCATTGATTGTACCCTAAGGCTATTCAACTTATCCATCCCTACTCAGAGCATTGCTTCTGATCCCTTGATTTGGAAATCATAATTCCTTTGCATTTGACAATTGAGTTAGTCAGTTGTTTCTATAACCTGATCTCCTTGCAATCTTCTTCCTCTAGTTGAGTACCGATGCTCACGTCAGATCCCTTGTGGACCACCAGATCCTTTGTTGGATTTTATCTGACAATGCCCTTCATATTCAATAACCTTGTGAGCCTTTTCTCTGATACATAATGCCTTTGGTAAATTGTATCGTCTGCTTTCTCAACCATGCTATGTCTTCGAGCTTGAGTTAATTACTTCTAAAAGATTCTGGTATATGATTCTAAGATGCCCCGATGGGTTGAACCTATGCCTTCCTTAATATGTGTGGGCTCGAAAGTTTTCACGAGTCGTACTCTTCTGATATTTTGCCAGATAAAATTTCAACACTACAACTTCATTGAACGCGAGAAGTGAATGAAAGGTTGTGCATTGGGGAAGTGGGAGTCGACCTTGAACTTTGTGTTCATGCCCATGGACACGATACACATCTTCTCATCGAAGCTTCTTTTAAAATTAATTATTCCATTGATATAAGATCATCTTATATCTGGGATCTGGCCTTTTTGCAATCTTGGTTCCGACCATGTTCTCCTTTAAATACCATTTCTCGTGCAAGTTTAAGCACTTGTCTTCTGCAGAGCAATGCCCCAGTCCAACCTCTACTTCGATCTGTCATCGAGTATTACCCCATGGTATCTCGAGATATTATGGAACTGCCTAAATTTTTATGAGTTCATCAAGTACTACCTTCTCACTGATTCAAATTTTTCACGGGCTCTGAGTTATTAAAAACTCAAAGACACCGATAACTGAATCGAGTTCGCATTGCGATTCAACAAGTATTTGAACCCATCACTGCTTACAAATTTATTAATCCTTCAAGTCGTTCCTAGCCTGATCGGCTATATCATTATCGAGCTAATTTTAACTGTGCTACCCGGTCCTTCTTCCGGAGCACAACTTTCGATGATGACCTAGACTTACGTCGATCTTCCTTGTCATATCATTTCGCTTTGAACATCAAGCTTGATTTCGAGTTTGTGTTGTACCCTTGGTTCCAATAACCTTTCACTTCATCATTACTTTGACTTGATGTCGTCGCCAATCGATTACATCTTCATGAACTCTCGCGACAAAGGTGTCGTGATCATCAACATTCTGAGTTCATCCAGGATATCAATTGAATTCATGATGAGAAATACCATCCTTGCCCTCGATGAATTGTATTATCATCGACCACTTTATTGCCTTCCCACCAACACAAGCTTGTTCATGTTTGGTGTTATACCTTGAGTTCCTTGCTATCCTGCAATTGTTCTTCTTTACCTTGGAGTATTACCATCCTTTATGTCAAGAATGTTCTGAGATTTGTTCCACCTCTTGAGAATTCTTGACATGGGAATACTTCTCACCATCACCATTCTTTCTTGGTCCCCGTGTTAATTCCAACAAGTGAACGGTGTTGTTTGGATTCTTTCCTTCTAGCAACCCTATTTTTGAAGTTAATGGTCGAAAGTTTATTCTTAGGCTATTGATTATTGAATCACCATTCTGACATTGGTCGTGCAACCCAACCCATATTTCGGGCGCACCCTTCAACCAATGTTTAATTGTGTATGTTTTCCTCGAGCATACTTCCTTATATCATTTGATCTGACAAATGTTATCTCCTTGTTCACTTAATGGTGGAAATCCATTTTTTGGGAATCTCGGTGAATTGCCGTTGAGTTCACCAGACACCTCCTTGTCCTCTCCTTGGGTTAATGATGGACTCTTGTTAACGGAAATCGCTTCATAGTTCATTTCCCCGAGAATCTTACCATGTCATCTCGTCAATTTG
>NC_041392.1:275457052-275537853 GCF_002162155.2 Triticum dicoccoides | reverse complement strand
GCGGCTCCCCTGCCGCGGCCGCCGCACCCTTCCCCCCTGGTCGCCTCGGCCACGTGCACCGGCACCGCCGACCGCGCCCTCGACCCCGGCCCTCCCTCTCTCTCCGTCCCGCACCGGCCTCGTCTTGCCCAGGACGGCGTCGCCCTCTGCCCTGGCCGTCACCCTGCTTGGCCACACCGGCGCCGTCCGCTGCCGCCGAGCCCCCGTGCTGCCCGTTCCCGCCGCTCGCCGGAGCTGGTCGGCCCTTTTTTTTTCCCTTACCTCGCCGGATCCTGGCGCCCTGCTGCTTCCCACCCTCGGCATCTTCCCTCCGATGGTCGCCGGCGCCCACGCGCCCGCCCGGCCATGCCCCGGTTCTCCTCCTCGCCCGCCGATTTGGGCGAACGCCCAGTCGGGCGCGCCCGACCCGCAAGCCCCCCCGGGCCACTGACCACAGGGCCCCGCCCCACAACGTTTTTCTTTGGAAAAAAAAGGAATAAAAAATATATATATATAATATAATAAAATAAATATAATTAATAAAGATAAAAATGATTTAATAAAATTAATTATTAATTGATTAATTAATTAAGTAATTAATTAAGTTAATTAATTCGGTTTAATTAATTGAATTAACTAGTTAATTTTAATTAAACTATAATTAGGATTAATCTAAACCCTAAATAAACCTAACAGTGTATGACAGGTGGGACCCACGGGACCCACATGTCAGGTTGACCAGGTCAACGGTTAACGCTGACTGCTGACGTCAGCATGACATCATGCTGATGTCATAAATCCATTTTCCGAATTAATTGAATAATTAATTAAATTTCAGAAATTAATAAAATCTTTAGAAAATCATACCTTTTAATCCGTAACTCGGATTAAAATATTTTCAACATGAAAGTTGCTCTGAACGACAAGACGAATCCAGATACGCAGTCCGTTCGTCCGCCACACACCCCTAACCTATCGAACCCGCAACTTTCCCCCTCCGGCTCCTGTGCCCAAAAACGCGAAACACGGGGAATACTTTCCCGGATGTTTCCCCCCTTAACCGGTACCACCTCATACCACGTTAGGGCACACCTAGCACCGCTCATTGTCGCGTCACGCATCGTCGTGTTTATGTTTGCATTGTATTCATTGTTTCTTCCCCCTCTTATCTCCGGTAGACTACGAGACCGATGTTGCTGCTGCCCAGTTCGACTACGGAGTTGACGACCCCTCTCTCTTGCCAGAGCAACCAGGCAAGCCCCACCTTTGATCACCAGATATCGCCTACTCTTCTCTATACTGCTTGCATTAGAGTAGTGTAGCATGTTACTGCTTTCCGTTAATCCTATTCTGATGCATAGCCTGTCATTGCTGCTACAGTCATTGATACCTTACCCGCAATCCTAAATGCTTAGTATAGGATGCTAGTGTTCCATCAGTGACCCTACACTCTTGTCCGTCTGCCATGCTATACTACTGGGCTGTGATCACTTCGGGAGGTGATCACGGGCATATACTATATACTTTACACTGTTACATTACTGGTGATATTGTTTGGAGATGGGGGCTGAAGGGGCAGGTGGCTCCATCCAGGTAGAGGTGGGCCTGAGTTCCCGACGGCCCCCGACTGTTACTTTGTGGCGGAGCGACAGGGCAGGTTGAGACCACCTAGGAGACAGGTGGGCCTGGCCTTGTTCGGCATTCGCGGATACTTAACACGCTTAACGAGATCTTGGTATTTGATCTGAGTCTGGCTACGAGCCTATACGCACTAACCATCTACGTGGGAGTAGTTATGGGTATCCCGACGTCGTGGTATCAGCCGAAGCACTTCAGACGTCAGCGACGGAGCGGCGCGCGCCGAATTGGACTGGAACGCCACTAGGCTAGGTCTGCTTTCGGCCGCGTACGCAACGTGCAGGTGTGCTATGGGCGATGGGCCCAGACCCCTGTGCGCTTAGGTTTAGACCGGCGTGGTGGCCTCTCTGTTGAGCCTAGGTGGGGCTGCGACGTGTTGATCTTCCGAGGCCGGGCATGACCCAGGAAAGTGTGTCCGGCCAAATGGGATCGAGCGTGTTGGGCTATGTGGTGCACCCCTGCAGGGAAGTTAATCTATTCAAATAGCCGTGATCTTCGGTAACAGGACGACTTGGAGTTGTACCTTGACCTTATGACAACTAGAACCGGATACTTAATAAAACACACCCTTCCAAGTTCCACAGACAACCCGGTGATCGCTTTTCTACAGGGCGACGAGAGGAGGATCGCCGGGTAGGGTTATGCTATGCGATGCTACTTGGAGATGCTACTTGAAGATGCTACTTGGAGGACTTCAATCTACTCTCTCCTACATGCTGCAAGACGGAGGCTGCCAGAACCGTAGTCTTCGACAGGATTAGCTATCCCCCTCTTATTCTGGCATTCTGCAGTTCAGTCCACTGATATGGCCTCCTTACACATATACCCATCCATATGTAGTGTAGTTCCTTGCTTGCGAGTACTTTGGATGAGTACTCACGGTTGCTTTCTCCCCCTTTTTCCCCTTTTCCTTTCTTTCTGGTTGTCGCAACCAGATGCTGGAGTTCAGGAGCCAGACGCCACCGTCGACGACGACCCCTACTACACCGGAGGTGCCCCTACTACGTGCAGCCCGCTGACGACGACCAGGAGTAGTTAGGAGGATCCCAGGCAGGAGGCCTGCGCCTCTTTCGATCTGTATGCCAGTTTGTGCTAGCCTTCTTAAGGCAAACTTGTTTAACTTATGTCTGTACTCAGATATTGTTGCTTCCGCTGACTCGTCTATGATCGAGCACTTGTATTCGAGCCCTCGAGGCCCCTGGCTTGTATTATGATGCTTGTATGACTTATTTTATTTGTAGAGTTGTGTTGTGATATCTTCCCGTGAGTCCCTGATCTTGATCGTACACATTTGCGTGCATGATTAGTGTACGATTGAATCGGGGGCGTCACAATGATAGTACCACATACTTGTGGCACTGCAATTTTAGTCACAATGGTATAAAACGCATGAAGAAGCTCCATGTTGATGGATCTTTGGACTCGCTTGATTTTGAATCACTTGAGACATGCAAATCATACCACATGAGCAAGATGACTGAAAGGCCTCGTTTTCAGTAAGATGGAACAAGAAAGCAACTTGTTGGAAGTAATACATCTTGATGTGTGCAGTCCAATGAGTGCTGAGGCATGTAGTGGATATCGTTATATTCTTACTTCACAGATGATTTGAGTAGATGCTAAGTATATTTACTTGATGAATCACGAGTCTGAATTATTGAAAGGTTCAAGTAATTTCAGGGTGAAGTTGAAGATCGTCATGACAAGAGGATAAAATATCTATGATATGATCATAGAGATGAATATCTGAATTACGAGTTTGGCACAGAATTAAGACATTGTGGAAATTGTTTCACAACTAATACAGCCTGGAACACCATTGTGTGATGGTGTGTCCGAACATCATAATTGCACCCTATTGGATATGATGCATACCATGATGTCTCTTATCGAATTACCACGATAGTTTATGGGTTAGGCATTAGAGACAACCACATTCACTTTAAATAGGGCACCACGTAATTCCGATGAGATGACACCATATGAACTATGGTTTAGAGAAACCTAAGCTGTCATTTCTTAAAAGTTTGGGGCTGCAACACTTATGTGAAAAAGTTTCAGGCTGATAAGCTCGAACCCAAAGCGGATAAATGCATCTTCATAGAGTACCCAAAATAGTTGGGTATACCTCCTATCTCAGATCCGAAAGCAATGGGGATTGTTTCTAGAATCGGGTCCTTTCTCGAGGAAAAGTTTCTCTCGAAAGAATTGAGTGGGAGGATGGTGGAGACTTGATGAGGTTATTGAACCGTCACTTCAACCAGTGTATAGTAGGGCACATGGAGTTGTTCTTGTGGCACCTACACCAATTGAAGTGGAAGCTTATGATAGTGATCATGAAACTTCGGATCAAGTCACTACCAAACCTCGTAGGACGACAAGGATGTGTACTACTTCAGAGTGGTACGTAATCATGTCTTGGAAGTCATGTTGCTAGACAACAATGAACCTACGAGCTATGGAGAAGCGATGGTGGGCCCGGATTCCGAAAATTGGCTCGAGGCCATAAAATCCGAGAGAGGATCCATGTATGAAAACAAAGTGTAGACTTTGGAAGAACTGCTTGATGGTCATAAGGCTGTTGGGTACATATGGATTTTAAAAGAAAGACGGACAATGGTGGTAAGTATCACCATTAAGAAAGCTCGACTTGTCATTAAGATGTTTTCCGACAAGTTCAAGGAGTTGACTACGATGAGACTTTCTCACTCATAGCGATGCTAAGAGTCTGTTGGAATTATGTTAGCAGTTACTGCATTGTTTATGAAATCTTGCAGATACGATGTCAAAATATTGTTTCCATGACAATTTTCTCGAGGAAAGGTTGTATGTGATACAACCAGAAGGTTTTGTCAGTCCTGAAAAATGTTAACAAGTATGCAAAGCTCCAGCAATCCTTCTAAGGACTAGAGTAAGCATCTCGGAGTTGGAATGTACGCTTTGATGAGATGATCGAAGCTTTTGGGTTTATACAAAGTTTATGAGAAACTTGTATTTCCAAAGAAGTGAGTGGGAGCACTATAGAATTTCTGATGAGTATATGTTGTTGACATATTGTTGATCAGAAATGATGTAGAGTTTCTGGAAAGCATATAGGGTTATTTGAAAAGTGTTTTTCAATGGAAAACCTGGATTAAGCTACTTGAACATTGAGCATCAAGATCTATAAGGATAGATCAAAACGCTTAATGGTACTTTCAAATGAGCACATACCTTGCCATGATCTTGAAGGTGTTCAAGATGGATCAGTCAAAGGAGTTCTTGCCTGAGTTGTAAGGTATGAAGTTATGAAGTTAAAGCTCGACCACGACAGGAGAAAGAGGAAGGATGAAGGTCATCCCCTATGCTTTTGCCATAGGCTCTATACGGTATGCCATGCTGAGTACCGCACCTGATTTGTGCCTTGCCACATGTCTGGCAAGAGGGTACAAAGGTGATCTAGGAGTAGATCACCAGATAGCGGTCAAAATTACCCTTAGAGGAATAAGGATATGTTTCTCGGTTATGGAGGTGATAAAGAGTTCGACGTAAAGAGTTACATCGATGCAAGCTTAACACCTATCCGGATAGCTCTGAGTAGAGATACCGGATACGTATAATGGAGCAACAATTTAGAATAGCTCCAAGTAGAACAGTTATTTGAAATGGCTCCAAATATAGCGTAGAGATTTGCGAAGTACATACGGATCTGAATGTTGCAGACCCGTTGACTAAAACCTCTCTCACAAGCATAACATGATCAAACCCAGAACTCATTGAGTGTTAATCACATAGTGATGTGAACTAGATTATTGACTCTAGTAAACTCTTTGGATGTTGGTCACATGGCAATGTGACCTGTGAGTGTTAATCACATGGCGATGTGAACTAGATTATTGACTCTAGTGCAAGTGGGAGACTGTTGTAAATATGACCTAGAGGCAATAATAAATTGGTTATTATTATATTTCCTTGTTCATGATAATCGTTTATTATCCATGCTAGAATTGTATTGATAGGAAACTCAGATACATGTGTGGATACATATACAACACCATGTACCTAGTAAGCCTCTAGTTAACTAGCTCGTTGATCAATAGATGGTTACGGTTTCTTGACCATGGACATTGGATGTCGTTGATAACGGGATCACATCATTAGGAGAATGATGTGATGGACAAGACCCAATCCTAAGCCTAGCACAAAGATCCTGTAGTTCGTATGCTAAAGCTTTTCTAAATGTCAAGTATCATTTCCTTAGACCATGAGATTGTGCAACTCCCGGATACCGTAGGAATGCTTTGGGTGTGCCAAACGTCACAACGTAACTGGGTGGCTATAAAGGTGCACTACGGGTATCTCTGAAAGTGTGTGTTGGGTTGGCACGAATCGAGACTGGGATTTGTCACTCCGTGTGACGGAGAGGTATCTCTGGGCCCACTCGGTAGGACATCATCATAATGTGCACAATGTGCACAATGTGACCAAGGAGTTGATCACGGGATGATGTGTTACGAAACGAGTAAAGAGACTTGCCGGTAACGATATTGAACAAGGTATCGGATACCGACGATCGAATCTCGGGCAAGTACAATACCGCTGGACAAAGGGAATTGAATACGGGATTGATTGAATCCTCGAAGTCATGGTTCATCCGATGAGATCATCGTGGAACATGTGGGAGCCAACATGGGTATCTAGATCCCGCTGTTGGTTATTGACCGGAGAGTCGTCTCGGTCATGTCTGCATGTCTCCCAAACCCGTAGGGTCTACACACTTAAGGTTCAGTGACGCTAGGGTTGTAGAGATATTAGTATGCGGTAACCCGAAAGTTGTTCGGAGTCCCGGATGAGATCCCGGATGTCACGAGGAGTTCCGGAATGGTCCGTAGGTAAAGATTTATATATGGGAAGTCCTATTTTGGCCACCGGAAAATGTTCGGGATTTTTTGGTATTGTACCGGGAAGGTTCTAGAAGGTTCCGGAGTGGGGCCCACCTGCATGGGGGGACCCACATGAACGTGGGTAGTGGGGGCAAGGCCCCACACCCCTGGTAAAGGCACACCAAGATCCCCCCTTAGAAGGAATAAGATCATATCCCGGAGGGATAAGATCAAGATCCGTAAAAAGGGGGGATAACAATCGGTGGGGAAGGGAAATGATGGGATTTCTTTCCCCACCTTTGCCAACGCCCCAATGGACTTGGAGGGCAAGAAACCAGCCCCCTCCACCCCTATATATAGTGGTGAGGCGCATGGGAGCCGCACCCTAGCCCCTGGCGCCTCCATCTCCCCTCGTAACACCTCTCCCTCTCGCTGAGCTTGGCGAAGCCCTGCCGAGATCCCCGCTGCTTCCACCACCACGCCGTCATGCCGCTGGATATCCATCAACCTCTCCTTCCCCCTTGCTGGATCAAGAAGGAGGAGACGTCTTCCCCAACCGTACGTGTGTTGAACGCGGAGGTGTCGTCCGTTCAGCGCTCGGTCATCGGTGATTTGGATCACGACGAGTACGACTCCATCAACCCTGTTCTCTTGAACGCTTCCGCTCGCGATCTACAAGGGTATGTAGATGCACTCCTCTCTCTCTCGTTGCTAGATGACTCCATAGATTGATCTTCGCGATGCGTAGAAAATTTTAAAATTCTGCTACGTTCCCCAACAAGTTTTAGGTTTTTAGTTCACCGGACGAAATATCGTCCGGTTTTATGTACAAATTATCCTACTCTCAAAGAAATCCACCATGTTTATAGAAAAATACACTATGTTTGCATGAATTTCGTCTGGTTGGTTTGAGTTGTTGCGAAACTGTATACGACTAGCGTTGGATGGTTGCCTACCGCTTCACGGGGACGTACTTTGAAGTTGCATCTATTTCCTCTCTCTTTGTGAGGAAAAGCAAAAGAATGGCTTCTAGCTTTACCTATAAGCAATATAACTTCTTGGGTTGATTTTTGCAGCAAATTTTTATCTAAATTTTGTCTACCTGCAAAAATTATGCAACTACGTTCTCTGATTACAGGTTTTAAGCAGGAAGAACGTGAGCCACTAGCGCTTACGTGGGATAGAATGAAATAAGCCATAAGGAACTATCCTAACCATGGAATGGAGGAATGGTTAATCCTTCATATATTTTAGAGGTAATATCATTGGCATTCGTAGAACTTGCGCTGAATGTTCAGTTTGATGCTAAAACTTTAAAAATACGGATTTGTGGTAATCTAATTTGTTGTGTGGTGCAAATACGATGCTATATACTATATCTGGCGTATGACCTGCCTATGTGGCATGACAGCATGAGAGTGCCCCCACATGTCAGTGGTTGGAGTACATTTTTTCAGATAACTCCGTGGTTTTTTGTTTAAGTACGTAGAGAAGCCCAGGTGAGACCCATTGTCAGTGAGCAGTGTATAAAACAAAAATAAGGAGTTGGCGGGATTCAAACTCGCGACCAACTAAGAGCAACTCCAATGGGGCGACCCATTTTGTCCATTTGGGTCATCCAGACACAAAAGTTGGCCCAACGGGGCGACCCAAATGGGCACAGCGTCCGCCTGCTGTCTGTCTCGACCCACACTAAGCCCAAATATGAGCCACAAATGGGCCCGCGACAGACAGAAGCAGACACTCTCGTCGCACACTCTCATCCGCTCGTGTCCGCTCTGGACCCACATATCAATGACCACGAGCGAAGACCGGCGCACCGGCGAGTCCACCTGCGCTGGGACCGCCATGCTCGCCGACGAGGCCTCCTGCGTGATACGTCTCCAACGTATCTATAATTTTTGATTGTTCCATGCTATTATATTATCTATTTTGCATGTTTATGAGCTTTACTAAACACTTTTATATTATTTTTCGGACTAACCTATTAACCGGAGGACCAACCCAAATTGTTGTTTTCTTGCCTATTTCAGTGTTTCGAGAAAAGGAATATCAAACGGAGTCCAAACGGAATGAAACCTTCGGGAGAGTTATTTTTGGAACAGAAGTAATCCAGGAGACTTGGAGTAGACGCCAGGGAAGCTTCGAGGAAGCCACGAGGCAGGGAGGTGCGCCCTACCCCCTGGGCGCCCCCACCCTCGTGGGCCCCTCGTGGCTCCCCTGACCGACTTCTTTCACCTATATATGTCCATATACCCTAAAAACATCAGAGAGCAGAATAGATCGGGAGTTCCGCCGCCAGAAGCCTTCGTAGCCACCGAAAACCAATCTAGACCCGTTCCGGCATCCTGCCGGAGGGGGCTGGGGAATCCCTCTCCGGTGGCCATCTTCATCATCCCGGCGCTCTCCATGATGAGGAGGGAGTAGTTGACCCTCGGGGCTGAGGGTATGTACCAGTAGCTATGTGTTTGATATCTCTCTCTCTCTCTCTCTCTCTCTCTCTCTCTCTCTCTCGTGTTCTTGAGGTGGCATGATCTTGATGTATCGCGAGCTTTGCTATTATAGTTAGATCTTATGATGTTTCTCCCCCTCTACTCTCTTGTGATGAATTGAGTTTTCCCTTTGAAGTTATCTTATTGGATTGAGTCTTTAAGGATTTGAGAACACTTGATGTATGTCTTGCATGTGCTTATCTGTGGTGACAATGGGATATCACGTGATCTACTTGATGTATGTTTTGGTGATCAACTTCCGGGTTCCGTGACCTCGTGAACTTATGCATAGGGGTTGACACACATTTTCGTCTTGACTCTCCGGTAGAAACTTTGGGGCACTCTTTGAAGTTCTTTGTGTTGGTTGAATAGATGAATCTGAGATTGTGTGATGCATATCGTATAATCATACCCACGGATACTTGAGGTGACATTGGAGTATCTAGGTGATAGTAGGGTTTTGGTTGATTTGTGTCTTAAGGTGTTATTCTAGTACGAACTCTATGATAGATTGAACGGAAAGAATAGCTTTGTGTTATTTTACTACGGACTCTTGAATAGATCGATTAGAAAGAATAACTTTGAGGTGGTTTCGTACCCTACAATAATCTCTTCATTTGTTCTCTGCTATTAGTGACTTTGGAGTGACTCTTTGTTGCATATTGAGGGATAGTTATATGATCCAATTATGTTATTATCGTTGAGTGAACTTGCACTGGTGAAAGTATGAACCATAGGCCTTGTTTCCTAGCATTGCAATACCGTTTGTGCTCACTTTTATCATTAGTTACCTTGCTGTTTTTATATTTTCAGATTACAAAAACCTATATCTACCATCCATATTGCACTTGTATCATCATCTCTTCGCCGAACTAGTGCACCTATACAATTTACCATTGTCTTGGGTGTGTTGGGGACACAAGAGACTCTTTGTTATTTGGTTGCAGGGTTGCTTGAGAGAAACCATCTTCATCCTACGCCTCCCACGGATTGATAAACCTTAGGTCATCCACTTGAGGGAAATTTGCTACTGTCCTACAAACCTCTGCACTTGGAGGCCCAACAACGTCTACATGAAGAAGGTTGTGTAGTAGACATCAAGATCTTTTCTGGCGCCATTGCTGGGGAGGTTAGCGCTTGAAGGTATATCTTTAGATCTTGCAATCGAATCTTTTTGTTTCTTGTTTTATCACTAGTTTAGTTTATAAAAGAAAATTATAAAAAATGGAATTAAGGGTACCTCATATGCTTCATCTTTTTAATATCTTTCATGAAAATAAGGATTCCGATAATTGTGTCAAATTGTTAGAAGAAGAATGCATTAGAATGTTTGGCACTAAATCTTTGTATGATGAGCATGATTGCAATGTTGTTAGTATGAATTCCTTGAATATCCATGATGCTAATGATATGAAAAGCCACAAGCTTGGGGATGCTATGTTTGGTGAAGATGATAATTTTGTCCCCCAAGTTTTGATGAGCAAATTTATTATGATGATAGCATGCCTCCTATTTATGATGATTATATTGATGAAAGTGGGTTTGGAAGAGTGTCAACTTTAGGAAGTAATGATCCCACTATTTTGGAGGATGTTGAATCTTATTGTGATAATTATGAAAGTGGATTTGGAGAGGTCATGACTTTATTTAGTCATGAATCCACTATTTCGGAAGAGGTTCCAATTGATTATGAGAACAAAGTTGCTATCTATGATGATTATTGTGATGACATGTATGCTATAAAGAACAATGATAACCATGAAATTTTTCATCATGATCTTAATTTTCAATTGGATTATGCCTCATATGATAGTTATTTTGTTGAGTTTGTTCCCATTACTATTAATGAGAAGAATTTTGCTTATGTGGAGAGTAGTATTTTTTTATGCTTGTAGATCATGAAAAGAATGCTTTACGTGATGGTTATATTGTTGAATTCATTCATGATGCTACTGAAAATTATTACGTGGGAGGAATATATGCTCGTAGGAATTGCATTAATATCAAGTTTCCTCTCTATGTGCTTAATGTTTTGAAGTTATGCTTGTTTTGCCTTCCTATGCTAGTTGATTATTGTTCCCATAAGTTGTTTGCTCACAAAATCCCTATGAATAGGATGAGGGTTATGCTTAAATGTGCTAGTCATATTCTTCATGATGCTCTCTTTATGTTTCAATTCTTATCTTTTATGTGAGCATCATTGAAATCATCATGCCTAGCTAGGGGCGTTAAACGTAAGCGCTTGTTGGGAGGCAACCCAATTTTATTTTTGTTCCTTGCTTTTTTATCCTGTTTAGTAATAAATAATTCATCTAGCCTATTTTTATATGTGGTTTTATGCTTTTAATTAGTGTTTGTGTCAAGTAGAACCTTTGAGAAGACTTGGGTGAAGTCTTTGCGATCTTGCTGTAAAAAAACAGAAACTTTAGCACTCACGAGATTTGCTGCCATTTTTTACTGGAGAGTGAGATTAAGTTGTTTATTTTTGCAGATGATTAATAGACAAATTCCCCATGTCCACCAATTTATTTCAGAATTTTATGAGTTCCATAAGTATACGTTTAATATAGATTACTACAGACTGTTCTGTTTTTGACAGATTCTGTTTTCATTGTGTTGTTTGCATATTTTGATGAATCTATGAGTAGTATCGGAGGGTATGAACCATAGAGAAGTTGGAATACAGTAGATATTACACCAATGTGAATTTAGAATGAGTTCACAACATAACCTAAGTGGTGATTTATTTTCTTATACTAACGGAGCTTACGAGTTTTCTGTTAAGTTTTGTGTTGTGAAGTTTTCAAGTTTTGGGTAAAGATTCGATGGACTATGGAATAAGGAGTGGCAAGAGCCTAAGATTGGGGATGCCCAAGGCACCCCAAGGTAATATTCAAGGACAACCAAGAGGCTAAGCTTGGGGATGCCCCGGAAGGCATCCCCTCTTTCGTCTTCGTTCATCGGTAACTTTACGTGGAGCTATATTTTTATTCATCACATGATATGTGTCTTGCTTGGAGCGTCATTTTATTTTCTTTTGTTTTGCTTGCTATTTGAATAAAATACCAAGATCTTAAATTATTAAATGTTAGAGAGTCTTCACATAGTTGCATAATTATTTGATTACCCATTGATCTTCACTTATATCTTTCGGAGTAGTTTGTCATTTGCTCTAGTGCTTCACTTATATCCTTTTAGAGCATGGCAGTGGTTTTATTTTGAACAAATAGATGAAATCTCATGCTTCACTTATATTATTTTGAGATTCCTAAAAAGCATGGTAATTTTCTTTGGTTATGAATTTAGTCCTAATATGATGGGCATTCAAGATGGGTATAATAAAAACTTTCATATAAAGTGCATTGAATACTATGAGAAGTTTGATACTTGATGATTGTTTTGAGATATGAAGATGGTGATATTAGAGTCGTGCTAGTTGAGTAGTTGTGAATTTGAGTGATACTTGTGTCAAAGTTTGTGATTCCCGTAGCATGCACGTATGGTGAACCGTTATGTGATGAAGTCGGAGCATGATTTATTTATTTATTGTCTTCCTTATGAGTGGCGGTCGGGGACGAGCGATGGTCTTTTCCTACCAATCTATACCCTTAGGAGCATGCACATAATACTTTGTTTCGATAACTAATAGATTTTTGCAATAATTATGTGATTTCTTTATGACTAATGTTGAGTCCATGGATTATACGCACTCTCACCCTTCCACCATTGCTAGCCTCTCTAGTACCGCGCAACTTTCGCCGGTACCATAAACCCACCATTTACCTTCCTCAAAACAGCCACCATACCTACCTATTATGGCATTTTCATAGCCATTCCGAGATATATTTCCATGCAACTTTCCACCGTTCCGTTTATTATGACACGCTCCATCATTGTTATATTGCTTTGCATGATCATGCAATTGACATCGCATTTGTGGCAAAGCTGCCGTTCATAATTCTTTCATACATGTCACTCATGAGTCATTGCACATCCAGGTACACCGTCGGAGGCATTCATATAGAGTCATATTTTGTTCTAAGTATCGAGTTGTATTCTTGAGTTGTAAGTAAAAAGAAGTGTGATGATCATCATTATTAGAGCATTGTCCCAGTGAGGAAAGGATGATGGAGACTATGATTCCCCCATAAGTCGGGATGAGACTCTAGATGAAAAATAAAAAAAGAAAAGAGGCCAAAAGGAAAAAAAGAAAGAAGGCCCAAATAAAAAAATGAGAGAAGGGGCAATGCTACTATCCTTTTACCACACTTGTGCTTCAAAGTAGCACCATGATCTTCCTGATAGAGAGTCTTCTATGTTGTCACTTTCATATACTAGTGGGAATCTTTCATTATAGAACTTGGCTTGTATATTCCAATGATGGGCTTCCTCAAAATGCCCTAGGTCTTCGTGAGCAAGCGAGTTGGATGCACACCCACTTAGTTTCTTTTGTTGAGCTTTCATACACTTATAGCTCTAGTGCATCCGGTGCATGGCAATCCCTACTCACTCACATTGATAACTATTGATGGGCATCTCCATAGCCCGTTGATATGCCTAGTTGATGTGAGACTATCTTCTCCTTTTTGTCTTCTCCACAACCACCATTCTATTCCACCTATAGTGCTATGTCCATGGCTCATGCCCATGTATTGCATGAAGATTGAAAAAGTTTGAGAACATCAAAAGTATGAAACAATTGCTTGGCTTGTCATCTAGGTTGTGCATGATTTAAATATTTTGTGTGATGAAGATAGAGCATAGCCAGACTATATGATTTTGTAGGGATAGCTTTCTTTGGCCATGTTATTTTCAGAAGACATGGTTACTTTGTTAGTATGCTTGAAGTATTATTATTTTTATGTCAATATTAAACTTTTGTCTTGAATCTTTCAGATCTGAATATTCTTGCCAGAATAAAGAGGAATACATAGATAAATATGTTAGGTAGCATTCCACATCAAAAATTCTGTTTTTATCATTTACCTACTCGAGGACGAGCATGAATTAAGCTTGGGGATGCTTGATACGTCTCCAATGTATCTATGATTGTTCCATGCTATTATATTATCTGTTTTGGATGTTTATGGGTGACGGTGTCCTGGACTAGGGGTACTCACCACGTCGTCTCCCGACCAGCTGGATCGGGCCGAGGACCCCCACGGCGGTTCACTATTGGGCCAGTTTGGACAACCCATGCCGCATACAAGGAAGACTCCACAAGACTTGGCACCCAAGGCAAGGACTCTCCTAAAACCCTAGGCCTCCAGTGTCTTATATAAACCGAGGCCAGGCTAGTCAATAGACAATCTCATATTCATTAGATCAGTCTCTTGGTAGAAACATGTACCCTGTACTACACCCATATCAATATAATCAAAAGCAGGATGTAGGGTTTTACCTCCATCAAGAGGGCCCGAACCTGGGTAAAATCCCGTGTCCATGTTACCATCACTCCAAGACGCCTAGCTTAGGACCCCTACCACGCGATGCGCCGGATATTGATCCGACAATGGGCTTTACTAAACACTTATATATTATTTTTGGGACTAACCTATTAACCGGAGGCCCAGCCCAAATTGATGTTTTCTTGCCTGTTTCAGTATTTCAAGAAAAGGAATATCAAACGGAGTCCAAACAGAATGAAACCTTAGGGAGAGTTATTTTTGGAACAGAAGCAATCCAGGAGACTTGGAGTAGACGTCAGGGAAGCTTCGAGGAAGCCACGAGGCAGGGGGCGCGCCCTACCTCCCTGGGCGCGCCCCTACCCTCATGGGCCCCTCGTGGCTCCCCTGACCGACTACTTTCGCCTATATATGTCCATATACCCTAAAAACATCAGAGAGCATAATAGATCGGGAGTTCCACCGCCAGAAGCCTCCATAGCCACCGAAAACCAATCTAGACCCGTTCCGGCACCCTGCCGGAGGGGGGGGGGGAATCCCTCTCCGGTGGCCATCTTCATCATCCCGGCGCTCTCCATGACGAGGAGGGAGTAGTTCACCCTCGGGGCTGAGGGTATGTACCAGTATCTATGTGTTTGATCTCTCTCTCTCTCTCTCATGTTCTTGAGGTGGCATGATCTTGATGTATCGCGAGCTTTGCTATTATAGTTGGATCTTATGATGTTTCTGCCCCTCTACTCTCTGGTGATGAATTGAGTTTTCCCTTTGAAGTTATCTTATCAGATTGAGTCTTCAAGGATCTGAGAACACTTGATGTATGTATTGCATGTGCTTATCTATGATGACAATGGGATATCACGTGATCTACTTGATGTATGTTTTGGTGATCAACTTGCGGGTTCCGTGACCTCGTGAACTTATGCATAGGGGTTGGCACACGTTTTCGTCTTGACTCTCCGGTAGAAACTTTGGGGCACTCTTTGAAGTTCTTTGTGTTGGTTGAATAGATGAATCTGAGATTGTGTGATGCATAACGTATAATCATACCCACGGATACTTGAGGCGACATTGGAGTATCTAGGTGACATTAGGGTTTTGGTTGATTTGTGTCTTAAGGTGTTATTCTAGTACGAACTCTATGATAGATTGAACGGAAAGAATAGCTTCATGTTATTTTACTATGGACTCTTGAATAGATCAATCAGAAAGAATAACTTTGAGGTGGTTTCGTACCCTACAATAATCTCTTCGTTTCTTCTCCGCTATTAGTGACTTCGGAGTGACTCTTTGTTGCATATTGAGGGATAGTTATATGATCCAATTATGTTATTATTGTTGAGTGAACTTGCACTAGTGAAAGTATGAACCCTAGGCCTTGTTTCCTAGCATTGCAATACCGTTTGTGCTCACTTTTATCGTTAGTTACCTTGCTGTTTTTATATTTTCAGATTACAAAAACCTATATCTACCATCCATATTGCACTTGTATCACCATCTCTTCGCCGAACTAGTGCACCTATACAATTTACCATTGTATTGGGTGTGTTGGGGACACAAGAGACTCTTTGTTATTTGGTTGCAGGGTTGCTTGAGAGAGACCATCTTCATTCTGCGCCTCCCACGGATTGATAAACCTTAGGTCATCCACTTGAGGGAAATTTGCTACTGTCCTACAAACCTCTGCACTTGGAGGCCCAACAACGTCTACAAGAAGAAGGTTGTGTAGAAGACATCACTGCGCAGGCCCGGGGAACTGGATCATGGCGCTGTCGGGAAACGCAGGCAGGCGACATGGGCCCGAGGAGACCTGGTGAGCTGCAGATCTCGTCGAAGGGGCGTCAGCCATGGCCGCTCCCGACGCAGCGGGCATCGTTGTCGCGGCTGCTTGGCCAGCCCGAGTGCTCCGGCGACCTCAAGCTGGGAGGGTCGGGGGAGTTCGGCTCTGCGGCGGCTGACACGATGAAGGCGGCAGCGAAGCAGCGCCAGGTCGTGGCGACGCTGGCAGAGAGTGAGCTGAGAGGAGCTCTCGCTTTAGGAGGAGAGGAAATCCAGAAGGGCATCACCATGGACGAGCTTCACAATAGAGGGGAACTGCAGCGCCATGGACGTTCATGGGGGCAGCCTCGATTGGGCACACAAGGGCCAAACTAGTCAAGGAAAGGCGGAGAATCAGAGGAGAAGGCGGCGGTGGAGCAGTGCCAGGGCGTGGCGGCGCCGGAGCCAGCCGGCAACGACCGGAGCAGAGGATGAAGGTGTCGGCGACACGCACGGGAGAGGAAGCAGAGAAGGGGATCGACCGCTTATGTGTTGTTGTTGTTGTTGTCGTCCGCTTTTATGTGTTGTGCGTTGGGTGGATCCACCGGCCGCATTTGTCCGCCCCATGTCCACTAGGTGGACAGATGACCCAAACGGATAAAAAAGGGACAAAATCCGTGTTCGTTTGGGTCACCCTATTGGAGTTGCTCTAAATACGCGCATACGCTGTAACCAATATGCCAAATGACAGGTAACTAACTTAAAGGACAACAAGTTTTATATCTACATGTACACTACTATTAAAAGAGCAAATATAAATTATTCTAAAGTCACACAACAAACTGTATATAGAATAACCAATTCCCTTGGATCAAATTAACTTAAACACATCCTGCTACCTATATTGCATCGACTAATCAAAAGTAATACAATTTTTGTATAATATTTTTGAATTTTCATTTTACAAATATTTATATTATTTTAAATTATACAAAAAATTGTAATCCGTAGATCAATAATTTAGATACAAATTAAAGAAAAACAAAGGTACAAAATGGGCTGCCCATTTGAGCTGACAGGCCCACGTATTTTAAGGGAAGGGATATAGAAACTAGCTATCCTACATAATTATTAGTTGTCATTGGGCGAGGTGGTTAACATGGTGTGCACGTGTTACACCCACAATGCGGCTATATCTCCCACGTGTCGGAGCACGACTTAGAGGCATAGCCGCATGGTAGGCATGTCGCAAGAGGGGTAATCTTTACACATCACATGTACTGAATAAGAAAGGGATAAAGAGTCGGCTTACAATCGCCACTTCACACAGTACATAAATAGTCATACCTCATCCAGAATACAATCAAGGTCCGACTATGGAACCAACATAAATAAAGACAGCCCCAAATGCTAGATCTCCGATCGTCCCAACTGGGCTCATCTACTAATCATCCGGAAAAGAAACATAGTAACGGCCTGAATCCTCGTCGAACTCCCACTTGAGTTCAGTAGCGTCCCCTGCGCTGGCATCATCGGCACCTGCATCTGTTTGGAAGTATCTGTGAGTCACGGGGACTCAGCAATCTCACACCCTCACGATCAAGACTATTTAAGCTTAAGGGTAGGAAAGGGTAGTGAGGTGGAGCTGCAGCAAAGCACTAAGCATATATGGTGGCTAACTTATGCAAATGAGAGCGAGAAGAGAAGCAAAGCACGGCCGAGAAGCTAATAGTGATCAATAAGTGATCCTGAAGCTACTTACGTTCAAGCATAACACGAGACTGTGTTCTCTTCCCAGACTCCGCAAAAAAGAGACCATCACGGGTACACACGCGGTTGATTCATTTTAATTAAGTTAAGTGTCAAGTTCTCTACAACCGGATATTAACAAATTCCCATATGCCCATAACCATGGGCACGGCTTTCGAAAGTTTATACCCTGCAGGGGTGTCCCAACTTAGCTCATCACAAGCTCTCACGGTCACCGAAGGATATTCCTTCTCCCAGGAAGACCCGATCAGACTCGAAATCCCGGTTACAAGACATCTCGACAATGGTAAAACAAGACCAGCAAAGCCGCCCGAATGTGCCAACAAATCCCGATAGGAGCTGCACATATCTCGTTCTCAGGGCACACCGGATGAACACTACGTACAACTAAAACCAACCCTCAAGTTTCCCCGAGGTGGCGCTGCAAGTGGCTCTGTTTTGGACCAACACTCAGAGGAGCACTGGCCCAGGGGTTTAAAATAAAGATGACCCTTGAGTCCACGGAACCCAAGGGGAAAAGGCTTAGGTGGCAAATGGTAAAACCAAGGTTGGGCCTTGCTGGAGGAGTTTTATTCAAGGCGAACTGTCAAGGGGTTCCCATAACACCCAACCGTGTAAGGAACGCAAAATCAAGGAACATAATACCGGTATGACGGAAACTAAGGTGGCAAGAGTGGAACAAAACACCAGGCATAAGGCCGAGCCTTCCACCCTTTACCAAGTATATAGATGCATTAAAGTAAATAAGAGATAATAATGATATCCCAACAGAATCCATGTTCCAACATGGAACAAACTTCATCTTCACCTGCAACTAGCAACGTTATAAGAGGGGCTGAGCAAAAGCGGTAACATAGCCAAACAATGGTTTGCTAGGAAAGGCGGGTTAGAGGCTTGACATGGCAATATGGGAGGCATGATATAGCAAGTGGTAGGTAGCGTGGCAAAGCAATAGAGCGAACAGCTAGCAAGCAAAGATAGAAGTGATTTCGAGGGTATGGTCATCTTGCCTGCAAAGTTCTCAGAGTTGACGAAAGCTTGATCCTCGTTAGCGTACTCAACAGGTTCCTCAGTCACGTACTCGTCTCCCAGCTCTACCCAAAGCAAGAACACAAGCAAATGACCAACAATCAATCACGGTGCAACGCACAATCAACATGATGCAAAATATGGCATGGCATGCGAGATGTGATATGCAATGCATATGCATGCTCCGGAAGAGAAAGAATGATCAAGGCATCACATTGACAACCCAAGTGTGCCGCTGGAAAGGTGAGATGATTTCGGTCGAAATCGATATAGAGATCACTGGAAACGGAGGCACGGTTTGCAAATGGCAAGCAAAAAAAGAATGACACAATTCTGCGATTAACAACATGATGCCATCTAGAATGCAACAATAAACTAAGCTACTGCACTCCAACATAACAACAAAGTATATGGCAGGGATGTACTCAAGATGCTTTACAAAACATGAGCACTGATCTACGGCTAAATCACAAAATAGCAGGTTCAAACAAGCATGGCAAAAGTGCAAAGATATCAGCATCACAGACTTTGTGAAAATACTAACATGCCAGAATTAGCATCAGGAAGCCATGTTTAGAGCTAGCAAACAACATGCTATAGGAACATATCATAGCTAACAAAGGCATGGCATGATTCTACTAAAAGCATAGATCAAAATTCCCTTACTGAACATGAGCCAAAAAGGCACAGAAGACATGATGGCACCCATGTAAACATAGCAATTTTTATTATGAGTTTCAGACTTAGCAGAAAACTGAGCATGGCATAAACAGAATTATGAAGGCATCTTTGCGAGCTCAAATCACTCACCACAAGGCATTGCATGACAAGATAAGCATACTAACAGCAAGAAGACATGTTCATGAAGCTAATCCATGGCAAGAGCAAGTTCATATCATGCATGGATCAATAGCAAAAACCATGGAAAAATTGATTAACATGTAAATAATCTACCAGGAACATTTTATAGCAAAAGTAGAGCAAGATTAAGACATGCTAGGTCACTCCATAAATGCAAACAGGGGAATGGATGGATAGAGCATAACCATATGTTCAAAACATCCTTACTGAAGATACTCAAAATAAGCATGTATCTCACTGTAGAATCATGTTTACATGGCATTAAAATAACAGCAGAACAAAAACTTAGGAAAAACCTATCCCTGAAAACAGCAATATCATGAAGGCTACTTTGCATGCTTGTGCTAGTCACCACATTTATCAAAAAAAGTACATGGCAAGAACCCTTGTAAAGATGGCATGGCATATCCCAAAACACATGTAGAGCTCATGCCAATATTATGCACACAACAAATGTGACAAAAATGACAAATCATCATAATCTGCTAAGTAACAGGAGTAAACATTTTATAGCACTCTTGCATCAATGATTTGGGAATCAATATGCACTCAAACAAGAATGCCACAATGTAATGAAATGAAGAGCATCTCCCAATGAACATTTTGATATATCATGCGCATGAAACGGAGCTACGGTCATGGAGTTATGATGCAATGAACAAAGGCATAAAAAGCAAGGGGAAAAGGGCTTAGACGAAAAAATACCCTCTGGATCTTAGATCTAGGGTTTGACTTTGGCGCGGAAATTGAGGCAGGGCCGGAGTACTCGCCGAAAAACTCGCCGAAGAGGAGAGGTGGCCGGAGAGGAAGGGGATCGCTGGATCCGGGGCGACGCCGCCCGGATCCGGCCTCCGGAGACGACGACAGTGCAGGACGAGGCGGCGACGGGGAGACGGGGAGCTCTGCGGCGCGGCAAGCTCGCGGCAGCGTCGGTGAGGGTCGGCGGGGAAGGCGGCGCGGGGCGGCGGCCGGCGCGCGAGGAGAGGGCGGGGTGGATCGGCGCGCTCGAGGGAGGCGCGATGGGCTCGGGGGGCCCGAACCGGGCCTCACTGGGCCGACGGCGTGGGGCGGCGGACGGGACACATGGCGCGCTCCTATTGGCGCGGGCGCGGTGGTGAAGTTGTCCGACTGCCGAGAGGGAGGTAGCTAGGGTTTCGTCCGCGCGAAAAAATGGAGGGGATCACATATTTATAGCTAGGAGGAGGTATGAGTGTCCAAATGGAGTGTAGTTTTCGCCCACACGATCGTGATCCGATGACGGAGGACATGGAAGTGGTTTGGATGGGTTATTGGGCTGTTTTGGAGGGGTGTTGGGCTGCAACACACACGAGGCCTTTACGGTTCCCCGGTTAACCGTTGGAGTATCAAACGGACTCCAAATGGAACGAAATTTGACAGGCGGTCTACCGGTGGTGTACCAAGGCCACTTGGCAAATCTCAGTCCATTCCGAGAACGTTTAACACCCACTCACGAAAAGAGGCAAGAGGGGTGCGCCGGTGCACGTAGGAGTGTCGAATTGCAAAACAGACAACGGAGAAAATGCTCGAATGCATGAGACGAACATGTATGCAAATGAGATGCACATGATGATATGATATGAAATGAATGACATGAAAAAAATGTAAAACGAAGATAAAAACCCAACCACGAAGGGAAATCTCATAACTTAAAGCCGAAAATGGCAGAGTTGGAGTTACAATTATGGCAAGTTACATCCGGGGTGTTACTGTACACTGACACGAGTGCGTACTTAGAAAAAAAATCCATGGAGTTATCTAGAAAAATATTCTCTGGCCACTGACTTGTGGGCCACTCCCATACTGGCATGCCATGCACGTAGTTGTACGTTGGATATAGTAGAAAATCATCGTATTTGCACAAAACAACAAGTTAGATGACTACAAATTTGTATTTTTTTTATAGTTTTAGCATCAAACTAAACATCCTAAGCAAATTATATGACTATTAGTGATCTCACCTCTATATTTTTTTAATATTTTTTTGCGAGAGAACCTCTATATTTTATAATGGTTTGAATCATATGTCAAAAACTATGCTTGAAACAGCTGCAGGAGGAACAATCATGGGAAAGCGCATAGATGATGTCAAGAAACTACTTGATGATATGAAAAAGAACCATGCACAATGGCATGTTGAAAGGACCATCACCAAGAGGGTGAATGTAATTGAATAAAACAATACAGAGTTGACAGCCAAGCTTGATGAACTCATCTCCGTAATCAAAGGTAAAGATAAATGCCATCACTAATGAAGGTACTAGTGTTGTGAATTTTATTGCTCGCAATAGCTATAATCCAAAATGGAAAAATAATGGATATGCTATGCTCCTAGACTTCCTTATCTGTAATGAGAATCATGCTATAGTAATCTCCCCCTAATGACGGCCATGTCATCATGATTACTATGCAAATTGCCACTTAATAAAAATTGAAGTCAATTCCAAATTCAAATGCAAAGTCAAATAATAATTTTATAAAATAGTAAATAAGAAATGCTCCTTAGGTTGAAAATATTCACTACATAATTGTCATGCATCAACAAACATTTCTGGAGATGTTTACAATGCCCCTGGAAATTATAACAGTGGACCAACAACCAATAAATTGACCTTCTCAATTTCTAAAAATAGTTGAATACTCCCAAATGCTTTAAAACTTTTTGTACCAACCCAGGATATTGCCCCGTATTTTTGTGCCAAGTTTCATATTGAGCAAAAATCATTTACTAGGTAAACTAAATGCAAAATAGAGGAGGAATGAAGAAAACAAAATAGAATAAAAATAAAAGGTGTGACGCTGTGCGCAACTGGGCCTAAGTGCCACAGTGCACTGTGGCCCAGCCCGACAGGGCCATCTCCTTCCTCACGCTACAAGAGGAGGCTGTGCCATGGTGTGGCTCGCGTACGCCCATCCACATGCCTGATTAGTCTTGTGTCAAGCATCCACGACACCCCTAGATGGATAAGATCACCCCCGTCCTCATAGACAAACCCTAACCTGGCACCCTTCCCCCTCGTGCAGCTTTGCTCTTCCCCTGCGCTTGACCGAGCTTGCCGTCACTGTGTCGTCATTGTTCTCGTGGCCACCTTTGTCCCCACCGGCTGAAACCTCACCAGGAGCATCGCCTGCCTCGCCTACTTCATCTACGGCCACCTGTTCGAGCTTGGTGCCTCTACATCATGCAGATCAGGCTTCTTCTTCCTCGGATGATGCTGGGGATATAACTACTAGGTATGACCCGCCCAGAAGGGGTCGGGTCATGCCATGGGCGACTTAAAGACAAAGAGGCCCGATAAGGTCCAAGAAGACATGAAGATGGCGGTTCATAGAGCAAGCCTATTGAAAGCCCAAAACCCGGAGGCGACTTGGGGCCCAAAGGGGTGAGCCGCCATATGTTAACTTGTTTTGTAAGGCAAGCTTAGTTAGAAACCGAGACAGTCACATTTGTGTGAGCCGGCCGGGACTCTATAAGCCACCGGGCATCAACCTGTATATAAATGGGTGACCCGGCGGTGGGTTACCTCAAGAAATAATCAATCGACAACTAGGTCAAGCGTATTCGCTCCCCGGTGATTGAAACCCAAGCAATACAACCTAAAGCAGGAGTAGGCTTTTACCTCATTGAGAGGGGCCGAACCTAGGTAAACTCTTTGTGTTCTTTGTCCCGTTCAACCCCTTTAAGCTAACCTAGCTGCGATGGCTCCACACCGAAGTCCTTTAGCTAGGACATCTGCCGTGTTAAGTCCATGACAGTTGGCACCCACCGTGGGTCCAGAGCATGATTGTTTCGAGTTCTTGAAGGGCAACTTCGCAGGGATCAAGGGATATGCCGTAGGCTGGATGACTAAGAGCCGACGCGGCAAGCTCTACATCGACGATGCTGGCTGGGGCCCCGAGGCCGGCTCAATCGAGTACGGGTACCGGGCCCCCTTCGGTGGAATCCACGTCTTCATCGGCAAGATCGGCGAGTTAGAGCCTGAGCAGGACACCTGCACCGACATCATGGAGACGGCTCAGCGCGCAAGACCCGCCAAGGTTAAAACCGTCGTGAAGCACTCTTTTGTTGGTTTCATCCACAGGGCGGATCTTGAGGAAGGATCTGTATCCGGTGGAGAGACGGCCATCTATTCTGATGATGAATCCTCAACCGGCGAGACTGATTCAATGTATCAACTACAAGATGGCGGGCTTGGGGGCTATTCCGATGGCAACAGTATTCCGGGCCCTTATGAGCCACCAAATAGAGTCATGATCTTCATGGTAGGCACGCAACCGGTGCAGAATTCATCAACCGCTGCGGCTACGATTTCTAGCTCGACGGTCGTGGCGACAGCCGTAGCGAGCGGCTCTGTGCGCCCGTTGGCTCAGGTTTTATTCGAGCTCTTGGATGCTTTGGCAACCTTATTAGCTGCAGAGGTAACACCAGAGACGCAAGCACAACATAAGGTGGATGTCGCGAAACTGCAAGATGAGATAGCTCAGGCCAAGGAGGAGTGTAATGCTGAGAATGCTAGGATGGCGACGTTACGAGCCGCCCTAGACGCTGCGTCACAACGGATTCAAGCTGAAAATTTCCGGTTAAGCTTGGATCAGAATGCATCTAACGCCGTTCTACGAAGGAGGCACCAAAGTCGTTTACCTTTGGAGTACGATGCGAGGAATGTTTTCAACATGCCTGGGGCTGGACCAAGTAATCCGCCCAAGGTAAACCAGGCTGTTGAGGCGCCCGTGACTGGGGCGACGGTTCAGCCACATGTTGCAGACCTGCCTCGTTAGAATTTAACCCGCCTCAGCAGGTGCCGACACCGCTGGGTCATTATTCTAACCCTTTGGACAACATGATTGCTGAGGCATCGCAGCTGGCGAATCTTCCCATTGAAGCCGAGTCTCCTGCCGCGATGGAGATACGAAAGGCAGGGGAGCTTCTTCAGACAGTAGTAGCTCAGCAGGCGGCTTACTCATACAGTCGTGATCGGATTCATTCGACTCCATGCCCCAGTCGGAGTTATAGCCGACATATTGAGTCGCCGACGGTTTTGAGCAGTGAGCGGCGCCATAACCAGCCTCGTTGGCGTGACCCGCCGCATGCTGATAACCATGCCCAGGTTTTGGTGGACCAGGTCAGGGCACGTCGGGAGGCTGAGCTGGCGGCTCAGCTAGCGGCTCATCAGCAACCTCAGCTTAACCTGTTGGTGTGTGTGGAAGCTGGGATGACTTATAGAACCATTGGTGTGCGGTGCCTAGTGCTGGCTTTGCGTAATGAGAGCCTACCCAAGGATTTTAAGGGCCCCCGCAAGGTGCCCAATTACACAACGGATCAACCCCCAGAGGCTTGGATTGAGAGCTATGAGCTAGCCATGGAGATGTTGGACGTTAATGACACTGTGTGCGCTAAATATTTCACCATGATGTTGGATGGGCCGGCTCGCACCTGGTTAAAAGGACTACCCCCTAACTCCATCAGATCATGGGCTGAATTGAAAATGTGCTTTATTCATAATTTTAAGGACACATGCAAGCAGCCTCTGTCGATTCTTGATTTAGACACTTGTATCCAGAGTGAGGGTGAGTCAACCGCCCATTGGGTACGCCAGATCTCGGCTCTTATCCACTCATCAAAAAGCATCAACACCGGCTCAGCCGTGCTGATTTTGGAGAAAAATTATCGCCCCCACAAGAAGAAGCTGGGGCGACTTAAGCGCCACCGCGATGATATGGGAGTGCTCATGGCGGCTCTCATCAAATACGCTGACTCTGATAGTACTAAAGACCCCGAGTCTAATGAGGAAAAGGCCGGCAAGGGGAAAAACGGCAATGCAAAGGGATAACAACATAATACGGTGGGTCAAGGTAATAATGGTAAGTGCAAGCAAACTGACAGCAGTTCAGACTTTATGGATAATACCAATACATAGAATAATAATCAGCATCATAAGGGGAAATCATCAATGCCCTGGTTTGGCAGGCCAAAGTTCAACCTTGAGGCAATAATGAATCAGCCTTGCCCAAAGCACGGTTCTCAAGACAAGCCGGCCACTCATCTATGGAAAGATTGCTTCATCATGAGGGAGTATAGAAATTCCGGCTTTTATCAGGACAATCATGGCCTGCAGTGCAGGTCAGGATCCGGCTCTCACGGGCCCGACTTTGGAGGTGGCGACTCAAATTCTGGATTTCAAGGCCAAGGCAATCAAGGCGGTTTTAATCAGCACCCGGTCAAGGCAATCAGTAGTAGTCCGGTTATCAGAGTAATCCAAAGCAGCTGAATAGTGGCCAGTATCATGTTTTTACCATGAGCTTATGCAAGCGAGACTAGAAGATTCATAAACGAGCGGTGAGCGCGGCTGAGCCAGCTGTCCCTCGATACTTGCGATGGTCAGAGCAGCCTATTGCATGGAGCCGTGAGGATCACCCGCCCCGGGTTGACAACCCGGGTTAGCTAGCTTTGGTGGTTGCTCCTTAGGTTGGAGGATACAAGTTCATGAAGGTGCTTATGGACGGGGGCAGCAGTATCAATGTCCTTTATTATGATACTTTTCGCTGTATGATTTTGACTGACAAAGATCTTAAAATGTCTTCTACTGTTTTTCATGGGGTGGTGCCTGGTAAGTTGGCATATCCGGTGGGTAAGATAGTCTTGGAAGTGGCTTTTGGAAATGAGCATGACTATAGGGCCAAAACATTGACTTTTGAGGTGGTCAAGATCAAGAGTCCTTATCATGCCTTGTTTGGACGGCCGGCTTATGCCAAATTTATTGCCCGACCTTGTTATGTTTATCTGCAGCTTAAGATGCTGGGTCGTAAGGGTACCATCATGGTGCATGGTGATAGGAAGATAGCTTTGGAGTGTGAAGAGGGCGATGCTGCCTATGCCGAGTCTGTTTGTGCAACAGAGGAGTTGAAGTTCTACAAAGATAATGTTGACCCGGCGGATATGACTCCCTTGAAGAAGCCAACCATAAAGCATACCCTTTATTGAAGTTTAAGTCGGCAGATGACACCAAGCAGGTTGATTTTGTTCCCGGTGATTCATCTAAATAGTTCAGCATCAATGCCAATATGGATCCGAAATAGGAAAGCACACTCATCGAGTTCATCCATGAGAACCAGGACATCTTTGCATGGAAGCCTTCAGACATGCCAGGTGTACCTAGGGAACTCGTTGAGCACACTCTCAATGTTGATCCAAAATTTAAACCGGCCAAGAAATTCCTTCGTCGTTTTAATGAAAAGAGGTGCATGGCCATTGGTGAAAAAGTGGCCCGGCTCTTGGCGGCCGGGTTTATTATTGAAGTTTTTCATCCTGAATGGTTGGCTAACCCGGTCTGTTACTTAAGAAAAATGGCACTTGGCGCATGTGTATGGATTACACAGACCTTAACAAGGCCTGTCTGGCTGATCCTTTTGCTCTCCCTCGTATTGATCAGATTATTGATGCTACGGCGGGTTGTGAGCGTTTGAGTTTTTTGGATGCTTATTCTGGTTATCATCAGATCAAGATGGTAGTTAAGGACCAGGAGAAAACATCTTTCATCACTCCCTTCGGAGCCTTCTCCTACGTGTCTATGCCTTTGGGGCTCAAGAGTGCCCAGGCGACTTATTAGCGGTGTGTTCAGAATTGCCTCCACAACCAGATTGGATGCAATTCATGCTTATGTGGAAGACATCATTGTGAAATCCAGGAAGAAGGACACCTGGTTAGATGATTTGAAGGAGACCTTTGACAATCTCCGGGTCTACAAGATGATGCTTAACCTAGCCAAATGTGTCTTTGGTGTGCCAGCAGGCAAGCTGTTAGGTTTTTTGGTTTCTGAGAGAGGCATTGAAGCTAACCCGGAGAAAATGAAGGCTATCACTTCTTTGGCTAAGCCGACATGTATCAATGACGTCCAGCGTTTGGCGGGTCGTATTGCGGCTTTGAGCCAGTTTATAAGCTGCATGGGAGAAAAGGCTATCCCTCTACCAGATGATGAAGAAAACATATCACTTTGTCTGGAGTGAGGCTGCAAATCAGGCATTCAAGGCGCTTAAAAAGCAGTTGACTGAGCCGTCGGTTCTTGGAGCTCCCATTGATAAGGAGCCCTTGCTTTTATATGTGGCAGCTAACAGCAGAGCCATCAGCGTAGCGGTTGCTGTGGAAAGGAAGGAGTCGAGCAAGGAATATCCGGTTCAAAGGCTGGTTTACTATGTTAGTGAGGTATTAATTGAATCTAAGGAAAGGTACCCACATTGGCAGAAGCTAGTTTATGGAGTGTTCATGGCTACTCGTAAGTTGAAGCCGTATTTCCTTGGTCATCCCATCACTGTGGTCAGTCCTGCTCCTTTAGGGGATATTATTCAAAATAGAGAAGCTACAGCCCAGGTGGCCAAGTGGGCCATTAAACTTGGACCCCGTGGTTTAAAGTATATGCCTCAGATAGCTATCAAGTCTCAGGCGCTTGTGGATTTCATCAATGACTGGACAGAGTTGTAGATGCCTAAGGAGAAGCCTGATAATACACATTGGACTATTCATTTTGATGGATCCAGGCAGTTGGAAGGCTCGGGGGCTAGAGTTATTTTGACTTCCCCACAAGGTGATAAGTTTCGTTATGTCTTAAGGCTAATGTTTCCTTGCACTGATAATGCAGCTGAATATGAGGCATTTTCCATGGTCTTCGAATAGCAAAAGAGATGGACCTGAGCCGGGCCAGGTGTTTTGGCGATTTAGATTTGGTGGCTCAGCAAGTTTCAGGAACTTGGGATTCCAAGGACCCACTCATGGCGGCTTATTGTCGGGCAGTTGATGGTATTGTTGGTCACTTCAAGGGCTATCAAGTGGAACATGTTGATCGCAGGAAAATGAGGGGACTGATGCTTTAAGCCGGCTGGGGTCTCAGCGTACGCCGGTACTGATACGTCTCCAACGTATCTATAATTTTTGATTGCTCCATGCTATATTATCTACTCTTTTGGACATTATTGGGCTTTATTATCCACTTTTATATTATTTTTGGGACTAACCTATTAACCGGAGGCCCAGCCCAGAATTGCTATTTTTTTCCTATTTTAGGGTTTCGAAGAAAAGGAATATCAAACGGAGTCCAAACGGAATGAAACCTTCGGGAACGTGATTTTCTCGCCAAACATGATCCAGGAGACTTGGACCCTACGTCAAGACACAAAGGAGGAGGCCACGAGGTAGGGGGCACGCCTTCCCCCCAGGCGCACCCTCCACCCTCGTGGGCCCCCTGTTGCTCCATCGATGTAATCCTTCCTCCTATATATACCTATGTACCCCCAAACGATCAGATATGGAGCCAAAACCCTAATTCCACCACCGCAACTTTCTGTATCCACGAGATCCCATCTTGGGGCCTGTTCCGGAGCTCCGCCAGAGGAGGTATCCATCACGGAGGGCTTCTACATCATCACCATAGCCCCTCCTATGAAGTGTGAGTAGTTCACCTCAGACCTACGGGTCCATAGTTATTAGCTAGATGGCTTCTTCTCTCTTTTTGGATCTCAATACAATGTTCTCCCCCTCTCTTGTGGAGATCTATTTGACGCAATCTTCTTTTTGTGGTGTGTTTGTTGAGACCGATGAATTCTGGGTTTATGATCAAGTCTATCTATGAACAATATTTGAATCTTCTATGAATTCTTTTATGTATGATTAGTTATCTTTGCAAGTCTCTTCGAATTATCAGTTTGGTTTGTCCTACTAGGTTGATCTTTCTTGCAATGGGAGAAGTGCTTAGCTTTGGGTTCGATCTGGCAGTGTCCTTTCCCAGTGACAGTAGGGGCAGCAAGGCACGTATTGTATTGTTGCCATCGAGGATAACAAGATGGGGTTTTCATCATATTGCATGAGTTTATCCTTCTACATCATGTCATCTTGCTTAAGGCGTTACTCTGTTTTCATTAACTTAATACTCTAGATGCATGCTGGATAGCAGTCGATGAGTGGAGTAATAGTAGTAGATGCAGGCAGGAGTCGGTCTACTTGTCTCGGACGTGATGCCTATATACATGATCATGCCTAGATATTCTCATAACTATGCTCAATTCTGTCAATTGCTCAACAGTAATTCGTTCACCCACCGTAGAATACTTATGCTCTTGAGAGAAGCCACTAGTGAAACCTATGGCCCCGGGTCTATCTTCATCATATTAATCTTCCAATACTTAGTTATTTCCTTTGCTTTTTACTGTGCTTTTATTTTACTTTGCATCTTTAGCATAAAAATACCAAAAATATTATCTTATCATATCTATCATATCTCACTCTCGTAAGTGGCCGTGTAGGGATTGACAACCCCTTATCGCGTTGGTTGCGAGGATTTATTTGTTTTGTGCAGGTACGAGGGACTCGCGCGTAGCCTCCTACTGGATTGATACCTTGGTTCTCAAAAACTGAGGGAAATACTTACCCTATTTTGCTGCATCATCCCTTCCTCTTCGGGGAAAAACCAACACAGTGCTCAAGAGGTAGCAAGAAGGATTTCTGGCGCCGTTGCCGGGGAGTCTACGCAAAAGTCAATATACCAAGTACCCATCACAATCCTTATCTCCCGCATTACATTATTTGCCATTTGCCTCTCGTTTTCCTCTCCCCCACTTCACCCTTGCCGTTTTATTCGCCATCTCTCTCTATCCTCCCTCTCTTTTTCCGTTTGCCTCTTTTCCGTTTGCTTGTCGTTATGGCTAGTCCCTTATCTGCTCCTTTGTCTCCCGAGTTTGAGGTTCTTCACTTCAAACAAAGGCAAGGAGAAAATTTAAAAGATTCTTGGTTTAGAATGATGGAATCTTATCGTAATTGTACCCTAGAGGTGAATTTTAGAATTTTGCTTCGCAACTTCTATGTTGGACTAAATATGTCTCATAGACAACTCTTGGATTGCGTTGCCAAAGGCAATTTTATTGAAATTGATCCCAGTATTGCGCATGAAATTATAGAAGGTATAGTAGGAACTATACCTCAACAAAAGGGGCCTCATCATACCCAAGAGGAAACACAAGTTTTTGAGAAAATTTGCGAAGTAACCAAGATTTTACAAAAGTCTCTTGAACCTCTTAAAAACGTTAGCGGGAATCTCCACCGCATGAATATGTTGATTACCCTTTGCAATAAGCGGTTGGATTTGTTAGATCTAAAAATTTCAGAATATGAAGGGAAACGTAAAGAACCTCCCGGATTCGAGCTTGATTCCGCTAAAAAGTTGAAAAACAAAGATGGCAATACCTAGATCTATCCTTGCTTTTTATGCCTAGCTAGGGGCGTTAAACGATAGCGCTTGTTGGGAGGCAACCCAATTTTATTTTTATTCCTTGCTTTTTGCTACTGTTTAGTAATAAATAATTTATCTAGTCTCTGTTTAGGTTGTGTTTTTTGTGTTTAATTAGTTTTTGTGCTAAGTAGAACTATTGGGAAGACTTGGGGAAAGTCTTGATATCTTGCTGTAAAAAACAGAAACTTTAGCGCTCACGAGAACTGCTACCATTTTTATTTGGAAGGTGATATTTAGTTAATTCTTTTTGCAGATGATTAATAGATAAATTCCTCACGTCCATCAATTTATTTTAGAATTTTTGGGGTTCTAGATCTTTCGCTAGCTACAGATTACTACAGACTGTTCTGTTTTTGATAGATTCTTTTTTCGTGTGTTGTTTGCTTATTTTGATGAATCTATGGCTAGTTAAATAGTTTATAAACCATAGGGAAGTTGGAATATAGTAGGTTTAACACCAATATAAATAAATAATGAGTTCATTACAGTACCTTGAAGTGGTCTTTTGTTTTCTTTCGCTAACGGAGCTCACGAGATTTTCTACTTTAAGTTTTGTGTTGTGAAGTTTTCAAGTTTTGGGTAAAGATTTGATGGATTATGGAACAAGGAGTGGAAAGAGCCTAAGCTTGTGGATGCCCATGGCACCCCCAAGATAATCTAAGGACACCTAAAAGCCAAAGCTTGGGGATGCCCTGGAAGGCATCCCCTCTTTTCGTCTACTTCTATCGGTAACTTTACTTGGAGCTATATTTTTATTCACCACATGATATGTGTTTTGCTTGGAGCGTCTTGTATGATTTGAGTCTTTGATTTTTAGTTTACCACAATCATCCTTGCTGTACACACCTTTTGAGAGAGCCATACATGATTTGGAATTTGTTAAGATACTCTATGTGCTTCGCTTATATCATTTGAGTTATATAGTTTTATTCTAGTACTTCACTTATATATTTTAGAGCACGGTGGTGGATTTGTTTTATAGAAACTATTGATCTCTCATGCTTCACTTAGATTATTTTGAGAGTCTTAAATAGCATGGTAATTTGCTTAAATAATCCTAATATGCTAGGTGTTCAAGATTAATAATTTTTTTCTTATGAGTGTTTTGAATACTAAGAGAAGTTTGATGCTTGATGATTGTTTTGAGATATGGAGGTAATAATATCAAAGTCGTGCTAGTTGAGTAGTTGTGAATTTGAGAAATACTTGTGTTGAAGTTTGCAAGTCCCGTTGCATGCACGTATGGTAAACGTTATGTAACAAATTTGAAAACATGAGGTGTTATTTGATTGTCTTCCTTATGAGTGGCGGTCGGGGACGAGCGATGGTCTTTTCCTACCAATCTATCCCCCTAGGAGCATGGGCGTAATGCTTTGGTTTTTGAGGACTTGTAGATTTTTGCAATAAGTGTGTGAGTTCTTTATGACTAATGTTGAGTCCATGGATTATATGCACTCTCACCCTTCCATCATTGCTAGCCTCTTCGGTACCGTGGATTGCCCTTTCTCACATTGAGAGTTGGTGCAAACTTCGCCGGTGCATCCAAACCCTGTGATATGATACTCTCTTTCACACATAAACCTCCTTATATCTTCCTCAAAACAGCCACCATACCTACCTATTATGGCATTTCCATAGCCATTCCGAGATATATTGCCATGCAACTTCCCACCATTCCGTTCATCATGACACATTCATCATTGTCATATTGCTTAGCATGATCATGTAGTTGACATAGTATTTGTGGAAAAGCCACCGTTCATAATTCTTTCATACATGTCACTCTTGGTTCATTGCATATCCCGGTACACCACCGGAGGCATTCATATAGAGTCATATCTTGTTCTAAGTATTGAGTTGTAATCATTGAGTTGTAAATAAATAGAAGTGTGATGATCATCATTAATAGAGCATTGTCCCAAATAAAAAAAAGAGAAAGGCCAAAAAAAGAAAGGCCAAATAAAAAAAATAAAAAAATAAAATAAAGAAGGGACAATGCTACTATCCTTTTTCCACACTTGTGCTTCAAAGTAGCACCATAATATTCATGATAGAGAGTCTTTTGTTTTGTCACTTTCATATACTAGTGGGAATTTTTCAGTATAGAACTTGGCTTGTATATTCCAACAATGGGCCTCCTCAAGTGCCCTAGGTCTTCGTGAGCAATCAAGTTGGATGCACACCCACTTAGTTTCTTTTGTTGAGCTTTCATACATTTATAGCTCTAGTGCATCCGTTGCATGGCAATCCCTACTCCTTGCATTAACATCAATCGATGGGAATCTCCATAGCCCATTGATTAGCCTCATTGATGTGAGACTATCTCCTTTTTTGTCTTCTCCACATAACCCCCATCATCATATTCTATTCCACCCGTAGTGCTATATCCATGGCTCGCGCTCATGTATTGCGTGAAAGTTTATAGGTTTGAGATTACTAAAGTATGAAACAATTGCTTGTCTTGTCATCGGGGTTGTGCATGATGAGAGCATTCTCGTGTGACCAAAATGGAGCATGAATAAACTATATGATTTTGTAGGGATGAACTTTCTTTGGCCATGTTATTTTGAGAGGACATAATTGCTTAGTTAGTATGCTTGAAGTATTATTATTTTTATGTCAATATGAACTTTTATCTTGAATCTTTCGGATCTGAATATTCATACCACAATTAAGAAGAATTACATTAAAATTATGCCAAGTAGTACTCCACATCAAAAATTCTATCTTTATCATTTACCTACTCGAGGACGAGCGGGAATTAAGCTTGGGGATGCTTGATACGTCTCCAAGGTATCTATAATTTTTGATTGCTCCATGCTATATTATCTACTGTTTTGGACATTATTGGGCTTTATTATCCACTTCTATATTATTTTTGGGACTAACCTATTAACCGGAGGCCCAGCCCAGAATTGTTTTTTTTTTGCCTATTTTAGGGTTTCGAAGAAAAGGAATATCAAACGGAGTCCAAACAGAATGAAACCTTCGGGAACATGATTTTCTCGCCGAACATGATCCAGGAGACTTGGACCCTACATCAAGACACAAAGGAGGAGGCCATGAGGTAGGGGGGCACACCTACCCCCTAGGCGTGCCCTCCACCCTTGTGGGCCCCTGTTGCTCCACCGACGTACTCCTTCCTCCTATATATACCTACGTACCCCCAAACGATCATATACGGAGCCTAAACCCTAATTCCACCGCTGCAACTTTCTGTATCCATGAGATCCCATCTTGGGGCCTATTTCGGAGCTCCGACGGAGGAGGTATCCATCACAGATGGCTTCTACATCATCACCATAGCCCCTCCGATGAAGTGTGAGTAGTTCACCTCAGACCTACGGGTCCATAGTTATTAGCTAGATGGCTTCTTCTCTCTTTTTGGATCTCAATACAATGTTATCCCCCTCTCTTGTGGAGATCTATTCGATGTAATCTTCTTTTTGCGGTGTGTTTGTTGAGACCGATGAATTGTGGGTTTATGATCAAGTCTATCTATGAACAATATTTGAATCTTCTCTGAATTCTTTTATGTATGATTGGTTATCTTTGCAAGTCTCTTCGAATTATCAGTTTGGTTTGGCCTACTAGATTGATATTTCTTGCAATGGGAGAAGTGCTTAGCTTTGGGTTCAATCTTGCAGTGTCCTTTCCCAATGATAGTAGGGGCAGCAAGGCACGTATTGTATTGTTGCCATTGAGGATAACAAGATGGGGTTTTCATCATATTGCATGAGTTTATCCCTCTACATCATGTCATCTTGCTTAAGGCGTTACTCTGTTTTCATTAACTTAATACTCTAGATGCTTGCTGGATAGCAGTCGATGAGTGGAGTAATAGTAGTAGATGCAGGCAGCAGTCGGTCTACTTGTCTCGGACGTGATGCCTATATACATGATCACGCATAGATATTCTCATAACTATGCTCAATTCTGTCAATTGCTCAACAGTAATTCGTTCACCCACCGTAGAATACTTATGCTCTTGAGAGAAGCCACTAGTGAAACCTATGGCCCCCGGGTCTATCTTCATCATATTAATCTTCCAATACTTAGTTATTTCCTTTGCTTTTTTACTTTGCTTTTATTTTACTTTGCATCTTTAGCATAAAAATACCAAACATATTATCTTATCATATCTATCAGATCTCACTCTCGTAAGTGGCCGTGTAGGGATTGAGAACCCCTTATCACGTTGGTTGCGAGGATTTATTTGTTTTGTGCAGGTACGAGGGACTCACGCGTAGCCTCCTACTGGATTGATACCTTGGTTCTCAAAAACTGAGGGAAATACTTACGCTACTTTGCTGCATCATCCCTTCCTCTTCGGGGAAAAACCAACGCAGTGCTCAAGAGGTAGCAGGTACCACCTAACGTCTTTCTTGACATTCTGCATAATCCTTCAGTGAAATTTCCTACGGAGAAGGATCTTGCTATCCCTGACCCGAAGGCATAGTTGGTGGCAGCTCTGCATGCTATTCTTGATAGGACAGTTCCGTATTTGGCTTATATGGCCCGGGGTGAGTTACCTGAAGATGAAACTTTGGCCAGGCAAATAACCCAACAGTCTAAGTCAATGACCATTGTCAATGGCGAGTTGCACCGATGCAGTGTCACAGGGGTGTTTCAGCATTGTATTTCTTCCGAGGAGGGCTGTGAGATTCTACGAGAGATTCATGAGGGAGATTTTGGCCATCATGTCGGTTCTATGTCTCTCATGGCTAAGGCTTTTCATCATGGGTTTTATTGGCTGGCGGCTCATGCTGATGCAGAAGATCTGGTTAGAAAGTACGACGGCTGAAATTTTCCAGACGAGCTCATGTGTCGGCTCAAGAATTGAGGATGTTTCCAATCACTTGGCCGTTTGCAGTCTGGGGGCTGGATATGGTGGGACTTTCAAGAGGTCCAAAGACAAAAGACCCACCTTTTGGTGACGGTTGATAAATTTACAAAGTGGTTTGAAGCAGAGTCAGTCAGCAAGTGTGATGCAGCAATGGCGTTTCAATTCATCAAAAAAGTGATTTTCCGTTTTGGCTACCCTCGTAGCATCATAACTGATAATGGTACTAATCTGTCCAAAGGTTCTATGAAAGAATTCTCTCAATGAGAGCATATTCGTCTTAACGTTTCGTCAGTGGCTCACCCCCAGTCCAATGGTTAGGCTGAAAGAGCCAATCAGGAAATCTTGAGAGGCATAAAGCCCCGGATTATGGTTCCTTTGCAGAGGACGCCGGATTTTTGGGTTGAGGAGTTACCCTCGGTGCTTTGGAGTATAAATACTACCCTCAATAGGTCCATGGGTTATACGCCTTTCTTCATGGTTTACAGAGTAGAGGCGGTTCTTCCCAGTGACATTCGTCACGACTCGCCCCAAGTGGCGGCTTATGTTGAAGCTGATAATGAAAAAGCACGTAAGGATGATCTTGACCTCCTGGATGAGGAGCGTGACCTTGCGGTGGCTGATTCAACAATCTATGAGCAAGATCTACGTCGTTATCATAGTCGCCGGGTTAAAACCCAGACCTTTCAAGAAGGTGACTTGGTGCTCCGGCTCATCCAGGATCAAACAGATATGCACAAATTATCCCCACCTTGGGAAGGGCCTTTTGTGGTCAGCAAAAACCCGAACAACCACATGTACGCATCAGTGCTATACAAACGGTTTTTAACCCCTTTCCACGACGACATTTGGAACTGTCGCCTAGCGAGTGACGTCGATAGGGGGGGTCCTTCCCACACAAACCAGAAACCGTCAGGGATAGGGAGCCAAGATGCGTATACAGTACTCCTACTCGTTTGTGCTTGCATTGCCATCGCAGTCGGTATTCTGTGGTGCTACGTTTACGATGCACGACCCATAATAGATGGTTCACTATGATAGAACGTGTATGATAAGCATACAATCACACACATTTGCTTTTCCCAAACCGTATGCGGTAACTAATTAAGAAGATTAGCTAATCATTGTACGAGTGTCGGACATGCACTACAAAAAAATACACTTTCGTGATGATACGTGTTTGTCACAGTAGGTCACGTTTTTTGTCATGCATGTACATCCATGATGATTTTATGACAGAATCAAGGTAGTCATACCTGTGCTGTCGTAGAAGTGTTCCATGACATTACCAAAATTATCATCACAGAAGTGTCCACTTCCATGACGATAAATCGCGCGTCATAGAAGTGCTTTCGTCAAGGGTGACCGACATGTGGCATCCTGTGACACCCCAAGACCGACGCTCCAGAAGACTTCCATATTTTTTGTGACCTCCATGTGCTTCCATATGCCGCGGCCGTGCCCCCCTCTGCGGAGAAGAGAGGTGACAACACCCGCACCTCCCCAGCCCGGTCACCCTCGCGAGGCCAAGAGGAGCATCGACATGATGAACCAACCCCCATGGCCCCGCTGGCTCTGGAAGTGCCGGCACCTGGCTCTGCTGATGAGGTCCCAAGGGCTCTGAAGCCCTTGATCTTCCAGGCTCTAGTAATGACGTCGCCTCCTCCTCCTACCGTGCCTCCGGCCCCAAGTTCTTCTGCTCCCTCTATAGTCTTGGAGCGCGTCTTCTCGGGGATGGCCAAGCTGCGGGAAGACCTCCTAGGCACGGACCCGCACCTAGTGGCCAGGCTCCTAGAGCTGGCCTCAGGCTGGCTTCACTCCGACTCGGCGGTTCGAGCGTCGCTGAGCCAGGCCGCGACGGCCTTCGAGAAGGAGAAGCAGGCTGCCGCTAGAGCTGCGGCCGATCATGAGGTGGCGCTGAAGGACGCCGAGGCCGCCCGCGACCGCTACCGAGTGCTAGAGGGTTTGGTGAAGAGGCTGCGCGACGAGCACGCAAAAGAAGCACATGACCGTGAAGCGAGGGAGGAGGAGATGAAGGCTCGAGAGGATGCCATCAAGGGCCGCGACGCTGAGCTGGGGTAGCTGACGAAGGCGCAGGCCGCAGAGTGCAGTCGACTAGAGGGGCTGGAGCAGAAGGCGAAGGCGAGGGAGGCCGAGCTCGACGCCAAGGCGAAGGTCCTGGCCGGAGACCGTGCGACCTTCTCGCTTCTTGAGAAGAGGTCCATCGTGGCGCTGAAGTCACTGTACGAGAAGGGCCTAGAGAAGCCGCTGACCACCGACGAGGATGGCCCCGCTCAGCTGCTTCCCCACTTGGTGAAGGCACTTGAGGAAGTCGTGGAGGGCATCGGTCCCATGGCTGAGGCAGAGGCTCTTGTCCTTTCTTTAGCTGCGCTGACGCATGTCTTCAGCCATCAGTACCTTCGCAACCCCAATGCTCGTTTCGATGAGCTGCTGGAGCCTGTAGCTGATGAACATTGTGCGGCCGTCGCCGCAGCCGTGAAAGGTCAGGTGGAGGCCCTGCTGAAGAAGTTCCGCGGCTTTGTCCTCGCGCCCTCGACCGGCGATGTCACCGATCTTGTGGCTGGTGATGTGGGTGAAGGCGACACTACCAAGGGAGGAGCAACTTCTGCATGCGATGGCGGTGTCCAGGGTTGACTTGCGGCTGCTTTCCTGTTTCATTCCTGCGATATGCATCAGGCCTCGTGGAGGCGTTAAACTTTCATTTGATATTGTGAGAACAATATGTCTTGTAATATTTGCTTCGAGATTTTGCGATTTTCTTCCTATTTGCTTTGTGTTCTGTGTCGGCAGAGCCCGGCCCCGTGCATACCTCAACCGCCGTTGGGCCGACCGGAGACCAGGACGGACCAAGGGGTGAGGGGCTATGTGACCAGTTAGGCTCCTGAGTCGCGATGCTTAGGAGTCCCCCTTGACGTGCAAACAATCTCTATACCTTTGCCCTCGCCGAGGCTCGGCTCGGGAGGGGCATGCGATGACCAGGTCCGGGAGACCTGGCTGGGCGACGTACGCTTGGGCGTGACCCGAGCACAGCCCCCGTGCCCAGCCCCCTTCCGTGGCTTTCCCGAGGGGAGGCGTTGCGATGAGGCCGGACGTTGAGCTCTTGGGCTCCCTGAGGTTTTTACGACCATGAAGCCGCCCTCAGTTGTTTATCACCAGCGCGGAGCATAGTGCTTCCGCTTGTGCACGGGCATAGCCGCTCCTCAGTAGTGTCCACGGCCAGTGCAGAGCATGGTGCTTCCACTTGTGCATGGGAGGGGGGCTCCCTCTATGGAGAGCCCCCGGGGCATGTACAGCCCCACCCTGACACGTGGCTTGCACGGCGAGGCTACACGAGGTGTATCTGGGCACTCATGAGCCAGCGCGGGGCTCACGAGGCCCTACCTCAAGGCTGGTTGCGCCTGGTCTTGGTTCTTGTTCGCTGTGTTTGTCCTGCGAGGTGGTCAGACAACCTGCGCCGAACGAATCTCCTGAGGTTATCATGTGAGAAAGCCAAGCACCAACGGCCCCAGGAGGTGATGTAAACGGGGCCGTCCTGCCAGACAGAGCTCAGCCGTTGGATTTATCGACGCTGCAGGGACGGGCCCGAGCACAGACGCCGTGCTCAACTTACTCACGCGAAGGGTCCTGAAGAAAGACAGCCGGCGCGCGGTCCCCATGATTGGTGGCGATCGAGCAAGTAGTAATCATAGGTAGATTAATCATGAGAGTAGCAGGCTTAAGTAAGTGCATGGGAGATACGTGCCACTGGGTCAGGCCCGAGTGGCTTGGGGATGATGCAGCCCTAGGGGCGCTCCCAACAAGGTAAGCTAAAGACATAAAAATGGATACATGCCACAGGGACGGACCCACGCGGCCTGGGAATGATGCAGCCCGAGGGGCGCTCCCAGCTAAATGAACTTGGAAAGATGTCACCTGGTTATGTTGACGAAGGAGAGTTGGGGTAGCTGAAGGTGCACAGCAAAGGGGTTGCTCCTCACGAGCCGCTGGGGCCCCGAGCCTCAGGAGGCTCTGGAGGCTCAGGTGGATCCTTGAGGACCGTCTCCATCTCCATCAGGACAACGTGGTGCCTGGCCTCCTGAGCCGCTAGGATGCGCCGCAAGTTGCGCTGGTAGGCAGACGACACGCTCGGTAGGCCAAAGGGCATGCGAACGTAGCTGTGCGGTGGGCCCTTGCAGCGTCCCACGCGCGAAGGCAAGAAAAGCTCCTGAGAAGCGGCCCTGTTGAGCCCTAGAACGTTGATGCAGACGCGCAGCCCGGTATCCTCGCCTGGATGGGAAGCTGCGCCTCGTGAGTGACGGCCTCCACGCATGGCCCTTGCGTCTTGCAATTCCTGGGTGGTCTCAGTGATGAACTCCTGAACGGTGGACAATCCTTGCCATGTGCCCTCCCGAGGGAAACGTGTCGTGAAGCACGCCTCCAAGTGGTGCCCAAGCGCCTCCCGCATGATGTGGGCAAGGTCTGAGGCCTTCCAGAATAAAGCCCCCGAGCCCTGCTCGAGAAGGGCGCCGGGCGCGCCTTCCTATGCGATGGAGGGAGGCGCCCCTAGAGCGGGCGCTGATCCTGACGAGGCTCCGCCTCTGACGCCACCCTCTTGAGGTCCTGCACGGCGCAACTGCTTCTTCTTCTTGGGGATGGCCTCAGGAGGGCCCTCGCCCTTGCTGTCGGGGTCGTCGATTGCTGCAGCTTGGAAGGCACGCTCGAGGGAGCACACTGCATCTCTTTCTTCACATGGGACCGTGATGATCCCGCCGCTCCCGGCATCTTGAGGACATTGTAGCCCTGATGGGTCACCGCCATGAACTTAGCCAGGGCTAGATACGCGAGGATGGCATTGTACGGCAGACGGATGTGCGCGACGTCGAAGTCGATGAGCTCGTTGCGGTAGTTCTTGCGTTCCCCGAAGGTGACAGGGAGGCGGACCTGCCCTATCGGTGTGGTGGAACCATCGGTCACTCCTGAGAAAGGCTTGGTGGACTGAAGCTGGTCATATGGCACTTGGAGGCTGTTGAACATGTCGATGGACAGGACGTTGAGCCCTGCACCGCCGTTGATGAGGGTCTTGGTAATTTTCACGTTGCAGATGACTGGGGATCGAAGCATCGAGAGTGCGCCAGCGGTAGCCGCGCACTTGAGCTGATCTGCCGAATTGAACGTGATGGGGCACTGGGACCATCTGAGCAGGCGTGTGGCCTCGAGCTTGGGGAGGACTGCATTCACTTCACGAGCAAACTGCTTGAAGATACGCTGCGAGGCTGGGGCCTGTGCTCTGCCCAAGATGCAGGCGATAGCACGCGGTTCCTGGAAGCCCCCAGCCCCCTCATCTTGATGGTGTTCGTCATTCCTTCTTGGCGGTGGCAGCAGCGGAGGGAGTCCGGCGTTGCCTTGAGGACGTTCCTCACGAGGCTGATCCCTCCACGCGCCCTCGCGAGGATGATCCTGCCAGCGGTCCTCGCGAGGCCGGTCGCGCCACTCCTGGCACGGGCCACGGTCGTCCAGGCGTCCGCCTCCACGTCCTCCTCCTCGGCCGTAGCCCCGGTCGCCGCACTCGGGGCGTCGACCGAAGCGTCCTTCGCGAATGGCTCTGAGCTCTTGAGAGTCGCTGGTGTTGTGGGTGTTCAGGTTGTGGAAGGTGCAGAACGGGCGGCTGCTCTTGGGTGACTCTAGTTGGTCTCTGCCACGCTTGGTGTCTAGTTCCGCTGTGAGCACGGCAGCTCCCTTACGCTTCACGTCCTTGGCCTTGGCTTTCTTCTCCTCTGGGTCTGCAGCAGGGAGCTCAAGAAGGGAGAGGCACCCCTCCTCAGCTCTAGCACACTTGGTCGTGATGTTGAACAGCTCCAGGGCGTGCACAACTCCTCATGGATAGCGAGCTCTTCCTTCATCTTGACGTCGCAGACGCCATCATAGAAATGATACGTCTCCAACGTATCTACTTTTCCAAACACTTTTGCCCTTGTTTTGGACTCTAACTTGCATGATTTGAATGGAACTAACCCGGACTGATGCTGTTTTCAGCAGAATTACCATGGTGTTATTTATGTGCACGAGCAAACGTTCTCGGAATGATCTGAAACTTCATGGAGACAGTTTTCAGAAAATAAGAAAAATACCTTCCAAAGATGAAGGCCAGGGGGGCCACCACCTTGCCATGAGGGTGGGTCGCGCCCCCTACCTCGTGGGCCCCCTGTTGCCTCTCCGACTCCAACTCCACCTCCATATATTGTGTTTCGGGGAGAAAAAAAATCAGAGAGAAGAAATCATCACATTTTACGATATGGAGCCGCCGCCAAGCCCTAAAACCTCTTGGGAGGGCTGATCTGGTGTCCGTTCGGGGCTCCGGAGAGGGGAATCCGTCGCCATTGTCATCATCAACCATCCTCCATCACCAATTTCATGATGCTCACCGCCGTGCGTGAGTAATTCCATCGTAGGCTTGCTGGACGGTGATGGGTTGGATGGGATCTATCATGTAATCGAGTTAGTTTTGTTAGGGTTTGATCCCTAGTGTCCACTATGTTCTGAGATTGATGTTGCTATGACTTTGCTATGCTTAATGCTTGTCACTAGGGCCCGAGTGCCCTGATTTTTGATCTGAACCCATTATGTTTTCATCATTATATGAGTGTTCTTGATCCTATCTTGCAAGTCTATAGTCACCTATTATGTGTTATGATCCGTTAACCCCGAAGTGACAATAATCGGGATACTTACCGATGATGACCGTAGTTTGAGGAGTTCATGTATTCACTATGTGTTAATGCTTTGTTCCGGTTCTCTATTAAAAGGATGCCTTAATATCCCCTAGTTTCCGTAAGGACCCCGCTGCCACAGGAGGGTAGGACAAAAGATGTCATGCAAGTTCTTTTCCATAAGCACGTATGACTATATTCGGAATACTTTCCTACATTATATCAATGAACTGGAGCTAGTTCTGTGTCACCCTAGGTTATGACTGTTACATGATGAACCGCATCTGGCATAATTCTCCATCACCGATCCATTGCCAACGAGCTTTCCATATATTGTTCTTCACTTATTTACTTTTCCGTTGCTATTGCTATCATCACTACAAAATACCAAAAACATTACTTCTACTACTGTTACCTTTTGTTACCGTTATCACCACTATCATATTACTTTGCTACTAAATACTTTGCTGCAGATATTAAGTTTCCAGGTGTGGTTGAATTGACAACTCAGCTGCTAATACTTGAGAATATTCTTTGGCTCCCCTTGTGTCGAATCAATAAATTTGGGTTGAATAGTCTACCCTCGAAAACTGTTGCGATCCCCTATACTTGTGGGTTATCAGGACTATTTTCTGGCACCGTTGCCGAGGAGCATAGCTCTATTCTTTGAGTCACTTGGGATATATGTCTTCTTATCATTATGAAGAACTTGAGAGATCCAAAAACCAAGATCTATCCCTCAACTACGAGGGGAGGTAAGGAACTGCCATCTAGGTCTGCACTTGATTCACCTTCTGTTTTGAGTAAGCTTGCGACACCTACACCTGCTTCTGCTATTCGTTCTGATATGTTGCATGTTATAGATGATGCCACTTCTGCTATGCATGATACTTATGATGAAACTACCTCTATGCCTGATACTACTATGCCACTTAGTGCTTTTCTTGATGAAGAACTTGCTAGGGCTAGAGAAATTGAAAATATTAAATCTGATGATATTGATGATGAAGAACCACTTGCCATTCCTAAGGGTTATGTTTTTGATCAAGATGCTTCTTTAGCCATTTTAGCTTGCAGAAATAGAACTGAACTTAAAAAATTATTAGCTAAATGGAGTAAGCAATCTCTAAATGCTAGAATGAAACCTGACCCTGCTTTTGCTACTTCACCTATCTTTGTTACTGATAAGGATTATGAATTCTCTGTTGTTCCTGATATAATTACTTTGGTTGAACCTGATCCTTTTCATGGTTATGAATCTGAAACTGTTGTGGCACATCTTACCAAATTGAATGATATAGTTACCCTGTTCACTAAAGATGAGAGAACTTGATACTTTTATATCCTTAAAATATTTCCATTCTCATTAAAGGGTGATGCTGAGATATGGTTTAATTCTCTTGATCCTGGTTGTGTGCGTAGTCCCCAGGATATGATTTATTACTTACCTGCTAAATATTTCCCTGCTCGTAAGAAACAAGCTGCTTTAAGGGATATATATAATTTTGTGCAAATTGAAGAACAGAGTCTCCCACAAGCTTGGGGGGGGGGCTTCTTCAATTACTTAATGCTTTGCCTGATCATCCTCTTAAGAAAAATGAAATACTTGATATCTTTTATAATGGACTAACCGATGCCTCCAGAGACTACCTGGATAGTTGAGCTGGTTCTGTTTTCAGGGAAAGAACGCCAGATGAAGCTGAAATTCTATTGAATAATATGTTGACAAATGAAAATAATTGGACACCTCCGGAACCAATTCTTGAGTCTATTCCTAAACCAATTCCGAAGAAGAGGGGTATTCTATTTCTCAGTCCTGAAGATATGCAAGAGGCAAATAAATCAATGAAAGAAAAAGGTATTAAAGCTGAAGATGTTAAGAATTTACCTCCTGTTGAAGAAATACATGGTCTTAATTTACCTCCTGTTGAAGAAACATATAATCCAAATCCTTTCCCTATTGAAGAAACTCATGGTCTTGATAACCCGACACATGTAGTAAAGGTAAATTCTCTCTATAGATATGATAAAGCCGTAATCCCATTTACTAAAATTGCTAGCCCATGCTTAGATGAGTTTGATAAATTTATGGCTAAGCAAGAAGACTTTAATGCTTATTTTGGTAGACAACTGAAATATAATTCAAATATGCTTGGACACTTGAGTGATTATATGGCTAATGTCAAAGTGAACTTAAACTTATTAGTAAACATGCTTCTATGGTTACCACTCAAGTAGAACAAGTACTTAAAGCTCAAAATGATTTGCTCAATGAATTGAATAATAAGAATAATGATAATGCTGTTAGAGTTATGACTAGAGGTGGTAGAATGACTCTGGAACCTTTGTATCCTGAAGGCCACTCTAAGAGAATTGAGCAAGATTCTCAGAGAAATAATTTAGATGCACCTAGTTCTTCTAAAAAGAAGAAAAAGAAAAATGATAGGACTTTAAATGCTTCTAGTGATCCTATTTTTGAAACACCTGAGAATCCAAATAATATTTCTATTTCTGATGCTAAAACTCAACCTGGTAATGAAACTGAAACTAGTGATAATGTTAATAATAATGTTCATAATGGTGCTCAACCTAGTAATGATAATGACATAGAAATTGAACCTGCTGTTGATCTTGATAACCCACAATCAAATAATCAACATTGTGATAAGAAATACTTTGTTGCTAGGAAACATGGTAAAGAAAGAGAGCCTTGGGTTCAGAAACCCATGCCCTTTCCTCCCAAACCATCCAAGAAAAGGATGATGAGTATTTTGAGCGCTTTGCTGAAATGATTAGACCTATCTTTCTGCGTATGCGATTAACTGATATGCTCAAAACCAATCCTTATGCAAGTATGTGAAAGATATTATTACAAATAAAAGAAAGATACTGGAAGCTGAAATCTCCACCATGCTTGCTAATTACACTTTTAAGGGTGGAATACCAAAGAAACTTGGAGATCCAGGAGTACCCACTATACCATGCTCTATTAAAAGAAACTATGTTAAAACTACTTTATGTGATCTTGGAGCCGGTGTTAGTGTTATGCCTCTCTCTTTATATCGTAGACTTGATTTGAATAAGTTGACACCTACTAAAATATCTTTGCAAATGGCTGATAAATCAACTGCTATACCTATCGGTATTTGTGAGGATGTGCCTGTTGTAGTTGCAAATGTAACTATTTTAACGGAGTTTGTTATTCTTGATATTCCCGAGGACGATAGTATGTCTATTATTCTTGGAAGACCCTTTTTGAATACTGCAGGGGCTGTTATTGATTGCACTAAAGGCAATGTCACTTTTCATGTTAATGGTAATGAGCACACGGTACACTTTCCAAGGAAACAACCTCAAGTTCATAGTATCAACTCTATTGGAAAAATTCCATCAATTATATTTGGAGGTTTTGAATTTCCTCTTCCTACTGTCAAGAAGAAATATGATATTCTTGTTATTGGGGATGTGCATATCCCCGTTGAGGTAACATAGTGTTATTCGAAATTTCTCCGGTTCCATGTTATTCGGAATGAGTTCGTTAACAAGACTTCATCAACCTTGTTAGTGGATTCCTTTTGATGACCATGAGATGGATGAAACTAGAAGGCACAACCTTCTGTACCCCACTTTTACTTTCTGTTATTTATATTAAATAAAATAAAAATAAATATTTGTCTGTCTGTTATCTGATTAACCATGCAATATAAAAATACCTCGAAAATAAAAGTTCTCCAAATGCCCTGAAAATTAAATATGATTTTTTCTAGAATATTTGAGGATTTATGGAACTGAGAACACACCAGGGGGCCAACCACCTGCCCACGAGGGTGGAGGGCATGCCCCCCTGCCTCGTGGGCCCATGGTGGCCCTCCTCCACTTATCCTTTCACCCATACACTCCTTTTTCCTCCCCCAAACACGAATAACCAGCTCAAACCCGAGTCCAAGCTCGTTTTGCTGCCATTTTCGATCTCCTTGCTCAAAGCACCTCTCACAAAACTGCTTGGGGAGATTGTTCCTTGGTATGTGACTCCCCCATTGGTCCAATTAGTTTTTGTTCTAGTGCTTTATTCTTTGCAAATTTGTGTTGCTTAGGTGACCCTGTTCTTGAGCTTGCATGTCAAATTTATATGGTCAAAAGTAGTTTTGATGCATGATATAGGCCCTAGGCACTTGTAGGAGTAGTTACTATCAATATTATTGACTTTGGTTTACTTTTATTATGAAGTTACTAAAAAAAATTCAGAGGAAGAAAAATGATTAGGAAAATGTTCCAAGGTGGTTCTTCAAGGAAGCAAGGACCTAGGCTTGCATTGCGTGGTGCTGACGAAGAGCCACCAAGAGACGCTTTAGTGCGTCCTTGTGAGTGGCCTCCTGAAAATTTGATGGATCGAGCGGGAATAAAAGAAGTATTCAATGCATATTTTCGTAACGCTGATCTCGTGAGCTTCGAGGAAGAGAAGTGTAGTCAGTATCATAAACTCACTAGTTCCTTTGTGAGGAGGTTTGAATTTTCAACTTCACGTAATTCTCCAGCTGTCCTGTTTGATCTTTATGATAAATCTTATACCATGGACTTAGAGGATTTTACCACTGCATGCAATCTTCCACAATGGGGTAGTATAAGGGATCCTCCCAAATCTGAATTTAGAGATTTTCTTGCTAGAGCATAACTGTGGGAGAATCTAGAGATATTACACAAGCTACCATAGGGAGCATTCGCTTTCCTACTATACATTATTTTGCTCTCTTCATAGGTAGATGCATTAATGGTAAAGATGAGGCATGTCACATGTGTGTCCCCGATCTCAGTATTCTTAGGAGTGCTGTGTTAGGAGACCAATCTTATAATTTGGGAGCCATTGTTGCACGTAGGTTGCATCTTAATAGATTTAATGGAGATTTCTTTGGTGGAATTTATGCAACCCGCATAGCTAACTTTCTTGGTATAGATGTACGCGAAGATGATATTGAATTGCCTCCTGCCTATCTAGAATTTAATGCTATGGTTCACCACCAGTTTTTCAAGAGGAACGAATCACCTCTCCAGTATCGACTAATCTTTAACAAACGCCATGCTGTCCGTATTAGTCTCCCTGCTCCTACTTTCTTTGATTATCAGGCAAGAGGAGGAAATACTATTACCAGAGAGGAGGCAGATGAGTACGAGAGGAGAGAGGAGGCCGCTCGTCGCCACGCTGTAGCTCAGCAAGCGATAGCTGCTGCATCACAGTGCGACCCCAACTACTATTATGGTTATCAGCCAGGCTAGCTGTGGCCATAGACCAACTTAGGCCAAAAGCCTAAGCTTGGGGGAGTACGTATTTCTCACCGACATTACATTTATGCTCACACACTCATTGCTAGATGTCGGTGCTCATACTTTTTCATTGTATCATCCATGCTAGTTTATTTTCCTTTTTATGCTTTCTTCTTGTGTGTTTAATAAACCTTAAGAAAAACCAAAAAAAATTAGTTGTATCTTTTAATTAGTTTACTTTCCATGCTTGTAGTACTAATTAAAAAGAAAACCCAAAAATATTTCCTGTTCTTCTTTTGCTTGTTGGGAGCCTTCCCGTGTAAATAGTTTTATTTCTTTTCTTTTCTTTGGGGGTCGATAGGAGAAGACCACAATTAAATTGTTGAAGTGGCTCTTATATGCATTATTGTTTATCTGACAAAATAGCCCATATTGCCTTGTCTTCTCCTGTTTATTGAATGCCTGCAGATTCCAGCTTAGTCCAATGCACGTGCACTATTATTATTATTCACATCGTTTGGTCGTGCAAGTGAAGGGCAATTATGATGATATATGCTGGACTGGCTGAGATGAGAAAAGCTGGTATGAACTCGACCTCTTTTGTTTTTGTAAATATGATTAGTTCATCGTTACTGATTTTGCCTATTATGAATAAACATGTTTGCAATGAAAACTAGAGATCATAGTTTCTTGTGCCATGCTTGATTAGCATGAGTTATAATGGTTTACCTTGCGTGCCAACATGCTATTAAAATGGTTATGATATGGTATGATAGGGTGGTATCCTCCTCTGAATGATTTAAGTGACTTGACTTGGCACATGTTCACGCATGTAGTTGAAACAAAATCAACATAGCCTTCACGATATTTATGTTCATGGTGGATTATATCCTACTCATGCTTGCATTCGGTGTTGATTAATTTTAATGCATGTTCATGACTGTTGTCGCTCTCTAGCTGGTCGCTTCCCAGTCTTTTGCTAGCCGTCACCTGTACTAGGCGGGAATACTGCTTGTGCATCCAATCCCTTAAACCCCAAAGTTATTCCACATGAGTCCACTATACCTACATATATACGGTATCTACCTGCCATTCCAAGTAAATTTGTATGTGCCAAACTCTAAACCTTCAAATAAATATCCTGTTTTGTATGCTCGAACAGCTCATGTATCAACTAGGGCTGTCTGTATCTTCCATGTTTGGTGGGTTATTCTCAAGAGGAGTGGACTCCGCTCCTCACTCACGAGATAAATGGCTGGTCACCGGGATGCCCAGTCCCATGCTTTATGCAAACTAAATCAAAATAAATGCAAACAAAACTCCCCCTGGGACTCTTGTTAGTTGGAGGCAGTCGTTGTTTCGAGCAAGCCATGGATTGATGCTTGTGGTGGAAGGGGGAGTATACACTTTACCATTCTGTTTGGGAACCGCCTATAATGTGTGTATCATGGAAGATATCGCCATCTCTTGGTTGTTATGTTGACAATGAAAGTATACCGCTCAAAATATTATTCACCTCTGTTTCAAAACCGAGCTCTGGCACCTCTACAAATCCCTGCTTCCCTCTGCGAAGGGCCTATCTATTTACTTTTATGCCGAGTCATCATCCTCTTATTAAAAAGCACTAGTTGGAGAGCACCGCTATCATTTGCATTCATTACTGTTAGTTTACATTGAGTGTGACTTGACTGGATCTCTTTTACCATGAATTACAATGTCTAGTCAGTCCTTGGTCTTTAAAGGTGCTCTGCATTTATGTTTTGCGGTCTCAGAAAGGGCTATTGAGATACCATCCTGTTATATCATATTATGATTGTTTTGAGAAAGTGTTGTCATCCGAGTTTTATTATTATGGCTCGCTAGTTGATTATGCTATTGATATGAGTAAACTTGAGACCTATGCGTTATTGCAAATGTGGTTAGTTATAATCTTTGCTGAAAACTTGAATGCTGGCTTTACATATTTACAACAACAAGAGCAAACAGAGTTTGTAAAAGTTTTTCTTTATCACTTTCAGTTTGTCAACTGAATTGCTTGAGGACAAGGAAACGTTTAAGCTTGGGGGAGTTGATACGCCTCCAACGTATCTACTTTTCCAAACACTTTTGCCCTTGTTTTGGACTCTAACTTGGATGATTTGAATGGAACTAACCCAGACTGACGCTGTTTTCAGCAGAATTACCATGGTGTTATTTATGTGCAGGAGCAAACGTTCTCGGAATGACCTGAAACTTCACGGAGACACTTCTCAGAAAATAAGAAAAATACCTGCCAAAGATGAAGGCCAGGGGGGCCACCACCTTGCCACGAGGGTGGGGGCGCGCGTGCCCCCTAGGGCGCACCCCCTACCTCGTGGGCCCCCTGTTGCCTCTCCGACTCCAACTCCACCTCCATATATTGAGTTTCCGGGAGAAAAAAAATCAGAGAGAAGAAATCATCGCGTTTTACGATACGGAGCCGCCGCCAAGCCCTAAAACCTCTCGGTAGGGCTGATCTGAAGTTCGTTCGGGGCTCCGGAGAGGGGAATCCGTCGCCATCGTCATCATCAACCATTCTCCATCACCAATTTCATGATGCTCACCACCGTGCGTGAGTAATTCCATCGTAGGCTTGCTGGACGGTGATGGGTTGGATGGGATCTATCATGTAATCGAGTTAGTTTTGTTAGGGTTTGATCCCTAGTGTCCACTATGTTCTGAGATTGATGTTGCTATGACTTTGCTATGCTTAATGCTTGTTACTAGGGCCCGAGTGCCATGATTTCAGATCTGAACCTATTATGTTTTCATCAATATATGAGTGTTCTTGATCCTATCTTGCAAGTCTATAGTCACCTATTATGTGTTATGATCCGTTAACCCCGAAGTGACAATAATCGGGATACTTACCAGGGATGACCGTAGTTTGAGGAGTTCATGTATTCACTATGTGTTAATGCTTTGTTCCGGTTCTCTACTAAAAGGAGGGCCCTCACCCTTGCTGTCGGGGTCGTCGATTGCTACAGCTTGGAAGGCACGCTCGAGGGAGCACACCGCATCTCTTTCATCACATGGGACCGTGATGATCCCGCCGCTTCCCGGCATCTTGAGGACATTGTAGCCGTGATGGGTCACCGCCATGAACTTAGCCAGGGCTGGATACGCGAGGATGGCATTGTACGGTAGACGAATGTGCGCGACGTCAAAGTCGATGAGCTCGATGCGGTAGTTCTTGCATTCCCCGAAGTTGACAGGGAGGCGGACCTGCCCTATCGGTGTGGTGGAACCGTCGGTCACTCCTGAGAAAGGCTTGGTGGGCTGAAGCTGGTCATATGGCACTTGGAGGCTGTCGAACGTGTCGAGGACAGGACGTTGAGCCCTGTGCCACCATTGATGAGGGTCTTGGTAACTTGCACGTTGCTGATGACTAGGAGCAAAGCATCGGGAGTGCACCATCGGTAGCCGCGCACTTGAGCTGATCTGCCAAATTGAACGTGATGGGGCACTGGGACCATCTGAGCGAGCGTGTGGCCTCGAGCTTGGGGAGGACTGCATTCACTTCACGAGCAAACTACTTGAAGATACGCTACGAGGCTGGGGCCTAGGCTCCGCCCAAGATGCAAGCGATAGCACGCGGTTCCTGGAAGCCCCCAGCCCCCTCGTCTTGATGGTGTTCGTCATTCCTTCTTGGCGGTGGCAGCAGCGGAGGGAGTCCAGCGTTGCCTTGAGGACATTCCTCAGGAGGCTGATCCCTCCCGGCGCCCTTGCGAGGATGATCCTGCCAGCTGTCCTCGCGAGGCCGGTCGCGCCACTCCTGGCATGGGCCACGGTCGTCCAGGCGTCCGCCTCCACGTACTCCTCCTCGGCCGTAGCCCCGGTCGCTGCGCTGGGGGCGTCGACCGAAGTGTCCTTCGTGAATGGCTCTGAGCTCTTGACAGTCACTGGTGTTGTGGGTGTTCAGGTTGTGGAAGGCGCATAACAGGCGGCTGCTCTTGGGTGACTCTAGTTGGTCTCTGCCACGCTTGGTGTCTAGTTCCGCTGCGAGCACGGCTGCTCCCTTGCGCTTCATGTTCTTGGCCTTGGCTTTCTTCTCCTCTGGGTCTGCAGCAGGGAGCTCGAGGAGGGAGAGGCACCCCTCCTCAGCTCTGGCACACTTGGTCGCGATGTTGAACAGCTCCAGGGTCGTGCACAACTCTCGTGGATAGCGAGCTCTTCCTTCATCTTGACGTCGCGGACGCCGTCAGAGAAGTGATACGTCTCCAACGTATCTACTTTTCCAAACACTTTTGCCCTTGTTTTGGACTCTAACTTGCATGATTTGAATGGAACTAACCCGGACTGACGCTGTTTTTAGCAGAATTACCATGGTGTTATTTATGTGCAGGAGCAAACGTTCTCGGAATGACCTGAAACTTCACGGAGACAGTTTTCAGAAAATAAGAAAATACCTGCCAAAGATGAAGGCCAGGGGGCCACCACCTTGCCATGAGGGTGGGTCGCGCCCCCTACCTCGTGGGCCCCCCGTTGCCTCTCCGACTCCAACTCCACCTCCATATATTGAGTTTCAGGGAGAAAAAACCCAGAGAGAAGAAATCATCGCGTTTTACGATATGGAGCCGCCGGCAAGCCCTAAAACCTCTCGGGAGGGCTGATTTGGAGTCCGTTCGGGGATCCAGAGAGGGGAATCCGTCGCCATCGTCATCATCAACCATCCTCCATCACCAATTTCATGATGCTTACCGCCGTGCGTGAGTAATTCCATCGTAGGCTTGCTGGACGGTTATGGGTTGGATGGGATCTATCATGTAATCGAGTTAGTTTTTTTAGGGTTTGATCCCTAGTGTCCACTATGTTCTGAGATTGATGTTGCTATGACTTTGCTATGCTTAATGCTTGTCACTAGGGCCCGAGTGCCCTGATTTTTGATCTGAACCCATTATGTTTTCATCATTATATGAGTGTTCTTGATCCTATCTTGCAAGTCTATAGTCACCTATTATGTGTTATGATCCGTTAACCCCGAAGTGACAATAATCGGGATACTTACCGATGATGACCGTAGTTTGAGGAGTTCATGTATTCACTATGTGTTAATGCTTTGTTCCGGTTCTCTGTTAAAAGGATGCCTTAATATCCCCTAGTTTCCGTAAGGACCCCGCTGCCACAGGAGGGTAGGACAAAAGATGTCATGCAAGTTCTTTTCCATAAGCACGTATGACTATATTCGGAATACTTTCCTACATTATATCAATGAACTGGAGCTAGTTTTGTGTCACCCTAGGTTATGACTGTTACATGATGAACCGCATCTGGCATAATTCTCCATCACCGATCCATTGCCAACGAGCTTTCCATATATTGTTCTTCACTTATTTACTTTTCCGTTGCTATTGCTATCATCACTACAAAATACCAAAAACATTACTTCTACTACTGTTACCTTTTGTTACCGTTATCACCACTATCATATTACTTTGCTACTAAATACTTTGCTGCAGATATTAAGTTTCCAGGTGTGGTTGAATTGACAACTCAGCTGCTAATACTTGAGAATATTCTTTGGCTCCCCTTGTGTCGAATCAATAAATTTGGGTTGAATACTCTACCCTCGAAAACTGTTGCGATCCCCTATACTTGTGGGTTATCAGGACTATTTTCTGGCACCGTTGCCGAGGAGCATAGCTCTATTCTTTGAGTCACTTGGGATATATGTCTTCTTATCATTATGAAGAACTTGAGAGATCCAAAAACCAAGATCTATCCCTCAACTATGAGGGGAGGTAAGGAACTGCCATCTAGCTCTGCACTTGATTCAACTTCTGTTTTGAGTAAGCTTGCGACACCTACACCTGCTTCTGCTATTCGTTCTGATATGTCGCATGTTATAGATGATGCCACTTATGCTATGCATGATACTTATGATGAAACTACCTCTATGGCAGATACTACTATGCCACTTAGTGCTTTTCTTGATGAACAACTTGCTAGGGCTAGAGAAATTGAAAATATTGAATCTGATGATACTGATGAAAGTGATGATGAAGAACCACTTGCCATTCCTAAGGGTTATGTTTTTGATCAAGATGCTTCTTTAGCCATTTTAGCTTGCAGAAATAGAACTGAACTTAAAAAATTATTAGCTAAATGGAGTAAGCAATCTCTAAATGCTAGAATGAAACCTGACCCTGCTTTTGCTACTTCACCTATCTTTGTTACTGATAAGGATTATGAATTCTCTGTTGATCCTGATATAATTACTTTGGTTGAATCTGATCCTTTTCATGGTTATGAATCTGAAACTATTGTGGCACATCTTACTAAATTGAATGATATAGCTACCTTGTTCACTGAAGATGAGAGAACTTGCTACTTTTATATCCTTAAAATATTTCCGTTCTCATTAAAGGGTGATGCTAAGATATGGTTTAATTCTCTTGATCCTGGTTGTGTGCGTAGTCCCTAGGATATGATTTATTACTTCTCTGCTAAATATTTCCCTCCTCATAAGAAACAAGCTGCTTTAAGGGATATATATAATTTTGTGCAAATTGAAGAAGAGAGTCTCCCACAAGCTTGGGGGAGGCTTCTCCAATTACTTAATGCTTTTCCTGATCATCCTCTTAAGAAAAATGAAATACTTGATATCTTTTATAATGGACTAACCGATGCCTCCAGAGATTACCTGGATAGTTGTGCTGGTTCTGTTTTCAGGGAAAGAACATAGGATGAAGCTGAAATTCTATTGAATAATATGATGACAAATGAAAATAATTGGACACCTCTGGAACCAATTCCTGAGCCTATTCCTGAACCAACTCCGAAGAAGAGGGGTATTCTATTTCTCAGTCCTGAAGATATGCAACAGGCAAAGAAATCTATGAAAGAAAAAGGTATTAAAGATGAAGATGTTAAGAATTTACCTCCTATTGAAGAAATACATGGTCTTTATTTACCGCCTGTTGAAGAAACATATAGTCCAAATCCTTTACCTATTGAAGAAACTCATGGTCTTGATAACCCGACACAGGTAGTAAAGGTAAATTCTCTCTATAGATATGATAAAGTTGTAATCCCATTTACTAAAATTGCTAGCCCATGCTTAGATGAGTTTGATAAATTTATGGCTAAGCAAGAAGACTTTAATGCTTATTTTGGTAGACAACTGAAATATAATTCAAATATGCTTGGACACTTGGGTGATTATATGGCTAATGTCAAAGGTGAACTTAAACTTATTAGTAAACATGCTTCTATGGTTACCACTCAAGTAGAACAAGTACTTAAAGCTCAAAATGATTTGCTCAGTGAATTGAATAATAAGAATAATGATAATGCTGTTAGGGTTACGACTAGAGGTGGTAGAATGACTCAGAAACCTTTGTATCCTGAAGGCCACCCTAAGAGAATTGAGCAAGATTCTCACAGAAATAATTTAGATGCACCTAGTTCATTTAAAAAGAAGAAAAAGAAAAATGATAGGACTTTGCATGCTTCTAGTAATCCTATTGTTGAAAGACTTGAGAATCCAAATGATATTTCTATTTCTGATGCTGAAACTCAACCTGGTAATGAAACTGAAACTAGTGATAATTCTAATAATAATGTTCATAATGATGCTCAACCTAGTAATGATAATGACATAGAAATTGAACCTGCTGTTGATCTTGATAACCCACAATCAAAGAATCAACGTTATGATAAGAAAGACTTTGTTGCTAGGAAACACGGTAAAGAAAGAGAGCCTTGGGTTCAGAAACCCATGCCCTTTCCTCCCAAACCATCCAAGAAAAAGGATGATGAGGATTTTGAGCGCTTTGCTGAAATGATTAGACCTATCTTTTTGCGTATGCGATTAACTGATATGCTCAAAACCAATCCTTATGCTAAGTATATGAAAGATATTATTACAAATAAAAGAAAGATACCGGAAGCTAAAATTTCCACCATGCTTGCTAATTACACTTTTAAGGGTGGAATACCAAAGAAACTTGGAGATCCAGGAGTACCCACTATACCATGCTCTATTAAAAGAAACTATGTTAAAACTGCTTTATGTGATCTTGGAGACGGTGTTAGTGTTATGCCTCTCTCTTTATATCATAGACTTGATTTGAATAAGTTGGCACCTACTGAAATATCTTTGCAAATGGCTGATAAATCAACTGCTATACCTGTCAGTATTTGTGAGGATGTGCCTGTTGTAGTTGCAAATGTTACTATTTTAACGGACTTTGTTATTCTTGATATTCCCGAGGACGATAGTATGTCTATTATTCTTGGAAGACCCTTTTTGAATACTGTAGGGGCTGTTATTGTTTGGACTAAAGGCAATGTCACTTTTCATGTTAATGGTAATGAGGACACGGTACACTTTCCAAGGAAACAACCTCAAGTTCATAGTATCAACTCTATTGGAAAAATTCCATCAATTATATTTGGAGGTTTTGAATTTCCTCTTCCTACTGTCAAGAAGAAATATGATATTGTTGTTATTGGTGACGTGCATATCCCCGTTGAGGTAACATAGTGTTATTCGAAATTTCTCCGGTTCCATGTTATTCGGAATGAGTTCGGTAACAAGACTTGATCAACCTTGTTAGTGGATTCCTTTTGATGACCATGAGATGGATGAAACTAGAAGGCACAATCTTCTGTACCCCACTTTTACTTTCTGTTATTTATATTAAATAAAATAAAAATAAATATTTGTCTGTCTGTTATCTGATTATCCGTGCAATATAAAAATACCTCAAAAATAAAAGTTCTCCAAATGCCCTGAAAATTAAATATGATTTTTTCTAGAATATTTGAGGATTTATGGAACTGAGAACACACCAGGGGGGCCAACCACCTGCCCACGAGGGTGGAGGGCGCGCCCACCCCTCTAGGGCGTGCCCCCTGCCTCGTGGGCCCATGGTGGCCCTCCTCCACTTATCCTTTCACCCATACACCCCTTCTTCCCCCCAAACACGAATAATCAGCTCAAACCCAAGTCCAAGCTCGTTTTGCTGCCATTTTAGATCTCCTTGCTCAAAGCACCTCTCACAAAACTGCTTGGGGAGATTGTTCCTTGGTATGTGACCCCCCATTGGTCCAATTAGTTTTTGTTCTAGTGCTTTATTCTTTGCAAATTTGTGTTGCTTAGGTGACCCTGTTCTTGAGCTTGCATGTCAAATTTATATGGTCAAAAATAGTTTTGATGCATGATATAGGCCCTTGGCACTTGTAGGAGTAGTTACTATAAATATTATTGAGTTTGGTTTACTTTTATTTTGAAGTTACTAAAAATTTTCAGAACTTTTCAGAGGAAGAAAAATGCTTAGGAAAATGTCCAAGGTGGTTCTTCAAGGAAGCAAGGACCTAGGCTTGCAATGCGTGATGCTGACGAAGAGCCACCAAGAGACGCTCCAGTGCGTCCTTGTGAGTGGCCTTCTGAAAATTTTATGGATCGAGCGGGAATAAGAGAAGAATTCAACGCATATTTTCGTAACGCTGATCTCGTGAGCTTCGAGGAAGAGAAGTGCAGTCAGTATCAGAATCTCACTAGTTCCTTTGTGAGGAGGTTTGAATTTTCAACTTCACGTAATTCTCCAACTGTCCTATTTGATCTTTATGATAAATCTTATACCATGCACTTAGAGGATTTTACCACTTCATGCAAACTTCCACAGTGGGGTAGTATAATGGATCCTCGCAAATCTGAATTTAGAGATTTTCTTGCTAGCATAACTGTGGGAGAATCTAGAGATATTACACAAGCTACCATATGGAGCATTCACTTTCCCGCTATACATTATTTTGCTCTCTTCATAGGTAGATGCATTAATGGTAAAGATGAGGCATGTCACATGTGTGTCCCCGATCTCAGTATTCTTAGGAGTGCTGTGTTAGGAGACCAATCTTATAATTTGGGAGCCATTGTTGCACGTAGGTTGCATCTTAATAGATTTAATGGAGATTTTTTTGATGGAATTGATGCAACCCGCGTAGCTAACTTTCTTGGTATAAATGTACGCGAAGATGATATTGAATTGCCTCCTGCCTATCTAGATTTTAATGCTATGGTTCACCACCAGTTTTTCAAGAGGAACGAATCACCTCTCCAGTATCGACTAATCTTTAACAGACGCCGTGCTGTCCGTATTACTCTCCCTGCTCCTGCTTTCTTTGATTATCAGGCAAGAGGAGGATATACTATTACCAGAGAGGAGGCAGATGAGTACGAGAGGAGAGAGGAGGCCGCTCGTCGCCACGCTGCAGCTCAGCAAGCGATAGCTGCTACATCATAGTGTGACCCCAGCTACTATTATGGATATCAGCCAGGCCAGCCGTGGCCATAGACCAACTTAGGACAAAAGCCTAAGCTTGGGGGAGTATGTATTTCTCACCGACATTACATTTATGCTCACACACTCATTGCTAGATGTCGGTGCTCATACTTTTTCATTGTATCATCCATGCTAGTTTATTTTTCTTTTTATGCTTTCTTCTTGTGTGTTTAATAAACCTTAAGAAAAACCAAAAAATTAGCTGTAGATTTTAATTAGTTTACTTTTCCATGCTTGTAGTAGTAATTAAAAAGAAAACCCAAAAATATTTCCTGTTCTTCTTTTGCTTGTTGGGAGCCTTCCCGTGTAAATAGTTTTATTTCTTTTCTTTTCTTTGGGGTCGATAGGAGAAGACCATAATTAAATTATTTAAGTGGCTCTTATATGCATTATTGTTTATCTGACAAAAGAGCCCATATTGCCTTGTCTTCTCTTGTTTATTGAATGCCTGCAGATTCCAGCTTAGTCCAATGCACGTGCACTATTATTATTATTCACATTGTTCGGTCGTGCAAATGAAGTTCAATTATGATGATATATGGTGGACTGGCAGAGATGAGAAAAGCTGGTACGAACTCGGCCTCTTTTGTTTTTGTAAATATGATTAGTTCATCGTTCCTGATTTTGCCTATTATGAATAAACATGTTTGCAATGACAACTAGAGATCATAATTTCTTGTGCCATGCTTGATTAGCTATGAGTTATAATGGTTTACCTTGCGTGCCAACATGCTATTAAAATGGTTATGATGTGGTATGATAGGGTGGTATCCTCCTCTGAATGATTTAAGTGACTTGACTTGGCACATGTTCACGCATGTAGTTGAAACAAAATCAACATAGCCTTCACGATATTTATGTTCATGGTGGATTATATCCTACTCATGCTTGCATTCGGTGTTGATTAATTTTAATGCATGTTCATGACTGTTGTCGCTCTCTAGCTGGTCGCTTCCCAGTCTTTTGCTAGCCTTCACCTGTACTAAGCGGGAATACTGCTTGTGCATCCAATCCATTAAACCCCAAAGTTATTCCACATAAGTGCACTATACCTACCTATATACGGTATCTACCTGCCGTTCCAAGTAAATTTGTATGTGCCAAACTCTAAACCTTCAAATAAATATCATGTTTTGTATGCTCGAATATCTCATGTATTAACTAGGGCTATCTGTATCTTCCATGTTAGGCGGGTTATTCTCAAGAGGAGTGGACTCCGCTCCTCACTCACGAGATAAATGGCTGGTCACCGGGATGCCCAGTCCCATGCTTTATGCAAACTAAATCAAAATAATTGCAAACAAAACTCCCCCTGGGACTCTTGTTAGTTGGAGGCACTTGTTGTTTCGAGCAAGCCATGGATTGATGCTTGTGGTGGAAGGGGGAGTATAAACTTTACCATTCTGTTTCAGAACTGCCTATAATGTGTGTATCATGGAAGATATCGCCATCTCTTGGTTGTTATGTTGACAATGAAAGTATACCGCTCAAAATATTATTCACCTCTGTTTCAAAACCGAGCTCTGGCACCTCTACAAATCCCTGCTTCCCTCTGTGAAGGGCCTATCTATTTACTTTTATGCTAAGTCATCATCCTCTTATTAAAAAGCACCAGTTGGAGAGCACTACTGTCATTTGCATTCATTACTGTTAGTTTACATTGAGTGTGACTTGAATGGTTCTCTTTTACCATGAATTACAATGTCTAGTCAGTCCTTGGTCTTTAAAGGTGCTCTGCATTTATGTTTTGCGGTCTCAGAAAGGGCTAGCAAGATACCATCCTGTTATATCATATTATGATTGTTTTGAGAAAGTGTTGTCATCCGAGTTTTATTATTATGGCTCGCTAGTTGATTATGCTATTGATATGAGTAAACTTGAGACCTATGCGTTATTGCAAATGTGGTTAGTTATAATCTTTGCTGAAAACTTGAATGCTGGCTTTACATATTTACAACAACAAGAGCAAACAGAGTTTGTAAAAGTTTTTCTTTATCACTTTCAGTTTGTCAACTGAATTGCTTGAGGACAAGCAAAGGTTTAAGCTTGGGGGAGTTGATACGTCTCCAACGTATCTACTTTTCCAAACACTTTTGCCCTTGTTTCGGACTCTAACTTGCATGATTTGAATGGAACTAACCCTGACTGACGCTGTTTTCAGCAGAATTACCATGGTGTTATTTATGTGCAGGAGCAAACATTCTCGGAATGACCTAAAACTTCACGGAGACACTTCTCAGAAAATAAGAAAAATACCTGCCAAAGATGAAGGCAAGGGGGCCACCACCTTGCCACGAGGGTGGGGGGCGCGCCCCCTACCTTGTGGGCCCCCTGTTGCCTCTCCGACTCCAACTCCACCTTCATATATTGAGTTTCGGGGAGAAAAAAAATCAGAGAGAAGAAATCATCTCGTTTTACGATACGGAGCCGCCGCCAAGCCCTAAAACCTCCCGGGGGGGCTGATCTGGAGTCTGTTCGGGGCTCCGGAGAGGGGAATCCGTCGCCATCGTCATCATCAACCATCCTCCATCACCAATTTCATGATGCTCACCGCCGTGTGTGAGTAATTCCATCGTAGGCTTGATGGACGGTGATGGGTTGGATGGGATCTATCATGTAATCGAGTTAGTTTTGTTAGGGTTTGATCCCTAGTGTCCACTATGTTCTAAGATTGTTGTTGCTATGACTTTGCTATGCTTAATGCTTGTCCCTAGGGCCCGAGTGCCATGATTTCAGATCTGAACCTATTATGTTTTCATCAATATATGAGTGTTCTTGATCCTATCTTGCAAGTCTATAATCATCAATATATGTGTTATGATCCGTTAACCCCGAAGTGACAATAATCGGGATAGTTATCGGTGATGACCGTAGTTTGAGGAGTTCATGTATTCACTATGTGTTAATGCTTTGTTCCAGTTCTCTATTAAAAGGAGGGCCCTCGCCCTTGCTGTCGGGGCCGTCGATTGCTGCTGCTTGGAAGGCACACTCGAGGGAGCACACCGCATCTCTTTCTTCACATGGGACCGTGATGATCCCGCCGCTTCCCGACATCTTAAGGACATTGTAGCCGTGATGGGTCACCGCCATGAACTTAGCCAGGGATGGATACGCGAGGATGGCATTCTATGGCAGATGAATGTGCGCGACGTCGAAGTCGATGAGCTCAGTGCGGTAGTTCTTGCATTCGCCGAAGGTGACAGGGAGGCGGACCTGCCCTATCGGTGTGGTGGAACCGTCGGTCACTCCTGAGAAAGGCTTGGTGGGCTGAAGTTGGTCATATGGCACTTGGAGGCTGTCGAACGTGTCGACGGACAGGACGTTGAGCCCTGCGCCGCCGTTGATGAGGGTCTTGGTAACTTGCACGTTGCTGATGACTAGGAGCAAAGCATCGGGAGTGCACCATCGGTAGCCGCGCACTTGAGCTGATCTGCCAAATTGAACGTGATGGGGCACTGGGACCATGTGAGCGAGCGTGTGGCCTCGAGCTTGGGGAGGACTGCATTCACTTCACGAGCAAACTGCTTGAAGATACGCTACGAGGCTAGGGCCTGGGCACCGCCCAAGATGCAGGCGATAGCACGCGGTTCCTGGAAGCCCCCAGCCCCCTCGTATTGATGGTGTTCGTCATTCCTTCTTGGCGGTGGCACCAGCGGAGGGAGTCCGGCATTGCCTTGAGGACGTTCCTCACGAGGCTGATCCCTCCAGGCGCCCTCGCAAGGATGATCCTGCCAGCGGTCCTCGCGAGGCCGGTCGCGCCACTCCTGGCGCGGGCCACTGTCGTCCAGGCGTCCGCCTCCACGTCCTCCTCCTCGGCCGTAGCCCCGGTCGCCGCGCTATCATGGCGCGGGCCACGGTCGTCCAGGAGTCCGCCTCCACGTCCTCCTCCTCGGTCGTAGCCCCGGTCGCCGCGCTATCATATTGCTATCATCACTACAAAATACCAAAAACATTACTTTTACTACTGTTACCTTTTTTTACCGTTATCACCACTATCATATTACTTTGCTACTAAATACTTTGCTGCAGATATTAAGTTTCCAGGTGTGGTTGAATTGACAACTCAGCTGCTAATACTTGAGAATATTCTTTGGCTCCCCTTGTGTCGAATCAATAAATTTGGGTTAAATACTCTACCCTCGAAAACTGTTGCGATCCCCTATACTTGTGGGTTATCAAGAAGGCAGAGATGATGGCCTCGTCGGTCACCTTGGGATCTTAATCCGTGCGTTGTTGAAGCGCTGAATGTACTTCTGCAGGGTCTCTCATGGTTGTTGCTTGATGCGGCGCAGGTCGCTCACGACCGGGGGGCGGTTGCGAGTGCCCTGGAAATTGGCGATGAAGCGGTTGCGCATCTCGTCCCAGGAGGAGATTCGAGTCTGGAGGTAGGTTCAGGAGCCAGGAGCAGGCGCCCTCTTTGAGAGCCATGGGAAACCAGTTCGCCCTGACTTTCTCGTCGCTGTTGGCCGCTGCGATGCTCAGCTCGTAGAGCTGCAAGAACTCCGCGGTGTCGGGGGTGCCGTCGTAGCGAGGAGGCAGATCCGGCTTGAACTTGCCCAGCCAGGCGACGCTACGCAGCTTGGGGTGAAAGCGCAGCAGCCAGCTGTGGTCACCAGGGCCCGCCTTGGGAGTGGAGCTTGGTCTTGATGGGGTCCGCGCCCTACCGCTACAGGTGGCGCGCGGTCTTGCCGCGGCAGCCGGTCCTGGCGCGGTGGCGCGAGGAGCGGCGGAGCGTTTGCTTGCGATCGAGGGACTTCTTGACAGCTTCTTTCTTCACGTGCGGGCGTGGGACGCGGCGGGTCGCGTCGTGGAGCCGCACACCTTGGCTCCAGGGAGCCGTCTTGGGGCAGAGGTGGCGGAGGCGCTCCGGGAGCCACGACGCCCGTAGCTGGTGGAGGGCGAGGCAGAGAGAGGGACGTCATTGGAGAGCCCCCTGCGGTACGGACAAGCTCGGTGATGCGGTCGAGCCAGTCCTCGTAGAGGTCATCGACTGGTCGGTAGCGCATGAGCTTGTGCGCCATGAGGAGCGCGGCCCGTGCATCCATGGGAGGGCGACGTGCATGGGCAGAAGAACCTGCCGGGGTCAGCGATGGAGTGGCGGTGCAGCCGTCCCGCCGCACCGAGGGGTGCAGCGAGGATGCTTGCTGCTCGTTCCCTGCCGGGCCCACCGATGGGAGCCGTCTGAGCGATGTGGGCGGTGAGGGCAGCCCGACGCTCAGCACGAGCGCAGCGCGTGTCTGCCATGGGGACGACGAAGCGACGGAGCATGGAGCGACGGAAGGAAGCTTTGGCGCACCCCTACCTGGTGCGCCAAATGTTGGATCACGGGTTCCGACAAACCCTCAAGGTTCGAACACTGGGGTGCGCGTGAAGGTTTTCTCCCTATCGATCCACATCCTAGCTCTCTAAGATCTCGCGGACGAACTCGACGAACTCACAACACAAAAAGACACGAGATTTATACTGGTTTGGGCCACCATTGTGGTGTAATACCCTACTCCAGTGTGGTGGTGGTGGATTGCCTCTTGGGCTGATGATGAACAGTACAAGGGGAAGAACAGCCTCCTGAGGTTTAGGTGCTCTTGTGCTTGGCGAACTTGTGTGGGTGAGATGATCTTGGATCCGTCCCCAATCAGCCCCCCTATTGTGGTAGCTAGTTCTACTTATATAGGCCCTGGTCCTCTCCCCAAATATTGAGCGGGAAGGGATGCCACAACGGCCAATTCGAAAGGGGACAACTAGTACAGCTTATCCTGACAAAAGTAGTCTTCGCCTGGTAAAGGCTCTGGTGGTGACGCTGTCTTGGGCTCCATGGTGACCTCCGTCCAGCCGTCCTTCTAGTCTTGGTCTCGTTGCACCAGTATGGAAACCTTTGCTTGATGCCTCGGTACTCCGCGCCTGCGCTTGCCCCCTTGGCACCAAAGAGGAAGCAAGGACACTGCACGCGCTGGCGCCCGCCTGGTCTCGATCGTCATGGCTCACGTCACGAGGACCTCGCGAGGTTTGCCTTGCCTTGATCTCTCCGCCCCTCGTGAGCCTGCCTGGCGAGGCCGCTCCTGAGGAGGTCTTGCATCGTCCGCCTCGCGAGGCTTGGCCCCTCGCGAGGGTCTTGAATGCCTTGTCAATGAAGATGGGCCGCATGGGCCTGCTAGCTCAGCCACGCCATGGGCCGCAGGCAGGCAAGTCTAGGGACCCCCGTTCCCAGAACGCCGACAGTATGAGATGCATGTTTGGATGTTGTATCCGCCCATGAACGTTAGTTGTTCCCTCGTTTGACACCGCCGTCGACCCGTGGGAACCCGGTAACCGGGAGCACCCCACCATCTCTTGCGTGTTCCACACATCCGCACACTTGCTTCTTTTGCACCATATCTCCGTGAGCTATCGGAATTGATATGTTGCCATGGCATCATTTTCGGATTCACCGCCATGGCACCCCTTTTCATTTCGTCATGGCTATTCATAACATTCTCATGTAACCTTTTCATAAAGATTGTATAAAAACTTGCACATGTCATCCGCATCATGATAACAACATTTAAAATGTTTAAATTGTTGTTTGCATTAAATTGTTAAATGCATATGGGTATTTACCGGAATTGTTGTTTGATGTTTCCGACCCCATTTAAATTGCTTAGAATGTGTAGTTTACTTTTGCTTCACCTCTTGCCATACTTAACAACATTTAATATTGTTGGGTACATAACCGAGAGAGAACTAAATAACCAAATGTGGTGTTTCGTCAATATGCAACTCGTTGCATAGTGAGCTCCACTTAATTTGTAGTGTTGTTTCTGCACTTTTCCATGCCATGCCTCATTAAACTTGACATGCATCATACTTGATTGTGCATCATGCCAGGTTTATGCTTGTGTGTTTACCATATTGTTTGCTTCTTTCCGGTGTTGCTTCTTCTTGATAGTTCCAGTTATGTTGCGTTTCTGAGGATCCGTTCGACTACATCCGTTTGTCATCTTCATGGACTCATTCTTCTTCCTTGCGGGATCTCAGGCAAGATGACCATACCCTTGATATCACTTCTATCTTTGCTTGCTAGTTGTTCATTCTATCGCTATGTCGCGTTACCTACCACTTGTTTATCATGCCTCCCATATTGCCATGTCAAGCCTCTAACCCACCTTCCTAGCAGACCATTGATTGGCTATGTTACCGCTTTGCTCAGCCCCTCTTATAGCGTTGCTAGTTGCAGGTGTCTTGCAGGTTGTTCCATGTTGGAACATGGATATGTTTGGGATATCATATTATCCATTGTTTAATTTTAATGCATCTATATAATTGGTAAAGGGTGGAAGGCTCGGCCTTATGCCTGGTGATTTGTTCCACTCTTGCCGCCCTAGTTTCCGTCATACCGGTATTATGTTCCTTGATTTTGCGGTCCTAATGTGGTTGGGGTTATGGGCCCCCCTTGATAGTTTGCTTTGAATAAAACTCCTCCAGCAAGTCCCAACCTTGGTTTTTACATTTTCCTAACAACCTATAACTTTCCTTGGGTTTTCGCGAGCCCGAGGGTCATCTTTATTTTAACCCCCCGAGTGTTGGTCCAACCTAGAGCCACTTGCAGCGCCACCTCGGGGAAACTTGAGGGCTGGTTTTAGCTGTATGTAGTGTTCATCCGGTGTGCCCTGAGAACGAGATATGTGCAGCTCCTATCGGGATTTGTCGGCAGATCCACGCGGTCTTGCTGGTCTTGCTTTACCTTTGTCGAAATGTCTCATAACCGGGATTTCGAGTCTGATCGGGTTGTTCCGGGAGAAGGAATATCCTTCGTTGATTGTGAGAGCTTGTGATGGGCTAAGTTGGGACACCCATTTCTCATTACTGATGGGACATTTTCTCGGCCAGCCGAATGAAAGCTCTCCTCGTCTTGAAAGATTTGCATCCCAACAGGCCTGACAAAGCGACTTACTTGGGAAATCACAAAAAAACTGGGCTGTGGCCGTGGACCCAGCTATCAGCCTCTCCACGTACAATATCTTCTGATGGAAGTCGTTCGTTGACCACATTGACCACACTGCGCGGAGAGCACCACGGCAGTGGACGACAGCGAGGCCTAGGAAGGGGACGACACGGAGCCGGCACTACTAGGAAAAGGGCTATAGATGGAAATGACACTAATGGCGCACCAGACATGTGGTGCGCCATTAGTATATACTAATGGCGCACCACCTTCTGATGCGCCATTAGTGTTGAAACTACTAATGGCGCACCCTGCCCACGGTGCGCCATTAGTACCAATTTTTTTTTGAACTAGTGCGCCTGTCCAAACATACTAATGGCGCATCCACTGGTGGTGCGCCATTACTAGTTGTAACTAGTAATGGCGCACCATCCAGAAGGTGCGCCACTAATGTTATTTTTTTTATTATTTTTTTATTCCTTTTTTTGCAAAAGTACTAATGGCGCACCACCAGGGGGTGCGCCATTAGTAACCTGGATTACTAATGGCGCATTTGTTGCTGGTGCGCCATTAGTAAGTGGGCAGCAACAAGATATTTTGGACAGCCTCTCCTCCCACACTCACTTTCTCCCCACTTCATTCTCTCCACCGCCTCCTCCTTGTCTCGGGTGCCTCCTCTTTTTCACCTCATTTCCACCATAGATTCATTCAAATTAAGTGGTTAAGTTACCTTGTTTTGCTAGGTAAGTAAGGGGGGAAGCTATATTTATGTTGTTCTCCCTACAACAATGTGCACATGCACTTTTTATGGCCTAGCTAGATCTATGTATGTTCGTGGTGTTGCATATGTTTGTGGTGTTGCATATGTGTTTGTGTTTGGAGGTGTACCGGTATTTGAAATGCGATAGTTGCCAATATTTTGCCGGAATGTTGATTCATTTCCGTTTCGGCGAGAATTTTGGCATTAAGCATTCTTTTTGGTCCTATTTTTAGGGAAAGTCATGCCAAATTTTTTCTTGGTTCTAAAATATCGTTTTGCTCTACCCCGCAGGCGACCATGGTCCGCACGATGACCGAAGGCATCATGAATAGGTTTTTGAGGTCCGCGAAGGCCGAGATGCTTCAAAAGAACAAGACGGAGATAAGATGTCCGTGTCGAAGATGCAAGCTGAATAGCCTTATTGCGGACCCGGATTCCGGGTAGGTGCGGGACCACCTGCTCTTGCGTGGTTTCATGGATGGCTATCGGTGGCAAGGTGATGAAGATGACTACGAAGTCGTCCATGGGGACCGGGCAAGAAATGAGGAAGGGCAGCAAGACAACCACCGCGGCTCGGGGGGGCAGAAGACGAAGAATCCCCAGGAGATGATCACGACGGTGATGCTGTACACAGTCATCATGTAGAAGATGCAGGACATGATGATGATGCCGGCGGAGCAGACGACGCTGGACCATCGATGGGCTGGGTGCAGGACCCTCATATTCAAGAGCTGCTTCTCAAGCAGACGGATAACGCAAGAGCTGCCGCCCGAGAGAAAGCCAAGATGGATCAACTTGAGTTAGACGCGGTTACTCCATTGTATGAAGGATGCAGGCCCGAGGATACCCGCCTGAAAGTAACGCTCATGGCTCTGGAGATGAAGGTAAAACACAAAATGACCGACGCATGCTTCGACGAGAACATGTCATTCTGGCACGAACGTCTTCCCAAGGGGAACAAGTGCCCGACCAGTTTGGAGGAGGCGAAGAAAATCGTGTGTCCTCTGGATTTACCGCACGTGAAATACCATGTGTGCATGAACAATTGCATCATTTATCGGGACGAGCACGCGGAGTCTACCATATGTCCGGTGTGCGGTGTCACTCGATACAAGAAGAGGAATAAAGCTCCTCGAAAAGTGGTGTGGTACTTTTCGATCACTCCTCGTCTGCAGCGGTATTTCACGGACCCTAAGGTAGCAAAGCTCCTGCGTTGGCACGCGGATAGGGAGGAGAAGAAGCGAGAAGATGACGCAAATGATCCGGAGATAGATAAAAAAGACAAGATGCTGAGTCACCCTAAGGATGCGAGCCAGTGGCAAGCGTTGAACTTCGAATACCCAGAATTTGGGAACGATCCAAGGAACATCATGCTGGGCGCGAGCACTGATGGAGTCAATCCGTTTGGCAGCCAGAGAAGCACACATAGCACCTGGCCTGTGTTCGTGTGGATGTACAACCTTCCCCCCTGGTTGTGCATGAAGAGGAAGTACATTCACATGAGTATGCTAATTGAAGGGCCGAAACAACCAGGGAACGACATCAATCTGTATCTGGGGCTGCTGAAAGAGGAGATTGACACGCTGTGGAAAACGCCAGCCAATACGTGGGACGCCGCAGAGAAAGAATATTTCCCTATGAGAGCCGCACTGCTCACGACGGTGCACGACTATCTCGGTTACGGATATCTTGCGGGGCAGGTAGTCCACGGATTTTCTGGATGCGTAAGGTGCATGGATGACACAACGTATCGCCAGCTAGATAGAGATCCCGGGTCTTCGAAAACCGTGTTCATGGGACATCGAAGGTGGCTTCGCGACGATGACCCATGGAGGAAACGCAAGGATCTGTTCGATGGTGAAACCGAACCCCGAAAACGCCCGTGTACGAGGAGCGGCGAGGAAATAGACAAGCTATTGAAAAATTGGAAAGACTGCCCACTGCCGGGAAAGAAGCAAAAGGCGCCAGAGCCGCTGCTGAAGGTATGGAAAACGAGGTCTGTTTTCTGGGACTTGCCGTACTGGAAGATCCACCGTGTGCCTCACAGCCTTGATGTCATGCATATCACAAAGAACGTGTGCGAGAGTCTGCTTGGTACCGTGCTCAACATGCCAGAGAGGACCAAAGATGGGCCGAAAGCAAGGGCAGACTTGAAATCAATGGGCATCAGGCAGGAGCTTCACGCTATATATGATGATGATGATGATGATGATGATGATGATGATGAGGCGAAGCAGGACACAGAAAGTCATCGCAAAGGCAAAAAGGCCAAGAAGACCGGAAATGACTACCCAGATGCCACCCAACTTGTTTAGGGTTCAACTGGTTCGGGTGCTACCAGGCTGCGACGACTTGTTACCTCCGATTCGACCCGTCGGGGCCGACGATGAAGACATGATGACCCTCAGCGCCTGCCTGAGCTGGCCCCTGCTTTGGCCGAAGAGCCAGATTCGTTTGGGGGCGGGGGACACCACCCCAAAGACAACACCGCCAGTCATGCCGGCGCCAAGTCGGCCCCATGGCAAGACCGCCGTAACGGTGCCGGACATCCCTATGCCACTGGATCCAAACATGCATATGGCACAGGATCAGAACGACGACGACGACGACGATGATACATTTGGCAACGTCGATCAGTACTTTGCCGATCATGGGTACGATGGCGACTTCATGGGGCCTCCTTCTCAAGAACCAAACCCAACAAAAGACGTGTGCGATCTAGCTGGTACCGCGGAGAAGCCAAGTTGCAACAGGCGCCGTCTGACGTTCAGCTCTCAGGAGACGCCTCCAGCTGCCGACTTCACCGAGCCTCAGATAGGCGAGGTGCGAAATATTATCAGCCCCAACACACTCAAGAAGGCGGTCTGTGAGCAGAACTCGGTCCCATTACAGGAGAAGAAGAAGGCACGCAAAAGAAAGACTAAGAAGGGTGCGAGCCATCCTGCACCGAGTACGATCCATGCTCAGGACGGGCCACCTTCACCGCAGGATATCCCGAGGAGGGTGCATGTGGCGGGTAGGGCGATGCTACCGACAAATATGCTCAATGCTGCAACCGGTGCTATGCGGAGTCTGCATGACAGTGTTCTTTCTTTGGAGAAGCGGCGTCTCAGGGAGAAGGATGTGGCATACCCAGTTTTCGCGGCCAAGGTGCCAGAGGGCAAGGGCTTTGTGGATAACTCCATCGGGCGTACGATCGTCCTGCGTTTTGATGACATCCACGCTATGTTGAACCTTCATCCGCTGCACTACACCTTCGTTCGGCTATTTTTGCTGAGTATGGAGATGCGGATCATTCGCGACAAGACCCCGGACATCGTGATAGTCGACCCCTTCTACATGCGTGCCAAGATCTTGGGCAGCGCTGGGGACCGGCAAGTCGCGAGTTCTTACCTCGAAGGCGTCATTCTGGCAAACCAAGATAAGGATAACTTCCTCGTGCCTTACTTTCCCGAGTAAGTCCTCCCCTCAACCGGCCCGTAACATATGAATTCTTACATTTCGATCGTTTTTCTTTTAACATTCCGTGTTTTCTGCAGTGACACACGTTGCACGCTCATCCTCCTAAGCCCCAAATATTCCATGGCCACGTATTTCGACCCGGACCGTCAGTCGAACGTAGACTACACAAATGTCAAGAAGGTTCTTGATGATGTTCTCCCCGGCTACGCCAAATCTGGAGGCACCTTCACCAGGCCTATTCGTAAGTACAGCAAGCACGTGTTCTCCCACAATACGACGTTCTGCTGCGTCAAGCAGCCGCCTAGCGGTCAGAAGGGTGCCTACTACGCCATCCATCACATGCGGGCGATCGTACGGGACCATCATCAACTTTTGCTACCGAGTAAACTCAAAGATTGGGCCGCGAGCGTGTCGGCAATCCAGGACGCGGACCTCCGACAAGAATTCTTTCGCATCCAGTCGGAGTTTGCAGAAATCATCCATCAAGATGTCCTTCGTACCTCGGGGCAGTTCTACCTCAGAAATCAACCGTCCAACAGTGACATCGACACAATGCTACAAATGCAGGCTGACAACGACCGTTATTTCATGACTCCCACGATAGACGGCGGCTTCATCCATGCTCCGGTCCCTTGAGTCGAGTCGAAAGCAGTGATGCTGTGTCTAGTTCTGAAACATCGATTGGCTCATGTTGTAATTAAACTTTAATGAACTTGTAGTATGTCTCTTTGGTTTCGAGAGTCGTCCAACTTAGATGTAATCGATGCTATTAATGTCTTGCTTTTCTCTTCCGATCGTTCTGTTGCATAATTATATATTGCTTATGTATTGTCTGTGAATTGGTACTAACGTTTCGTTTGGCTAGTGCATAGCGATGCCGACGTATGTCGTGTACAAGGGTAAGGTTCCCGGAGTCTACGATGACTGGGAGGAGTGTTGGAGACAGGTTCACCGATTCAGCGGTAACAGTTACAAAGGGTACACCACTAGGGCCGAGGCCGAATCTAGATACGCCCGCTATCTAGCGGGAGAGGGGAGGGAGCGTTGGAGGAACCGGATGAAGACGAGTTTCATCGTGATGATGCTCATCATGATGACCGCAGCTCTCTTCTATGTGATGGTAGTTTAGATGATCGATATCGACTTGTAATGTGAAGACAAACTCACTACTCGCGGTCTCGAGACTTGTAATATAATGTTCTATCTTTGTTCGGTCTTTTCAATTCGGAGACTAATATGATGAATTGTATTCGGAGACTAATATGATGAATTGTATTCAAAGACTAATCTTCTATTGTATTCGATGAATCTGTTGTTGATGTGTGTCGTCTATATTTTGTCAAATTATACATTCTGTAACCTGTGCAAAAAACAGAAAATAAAAAAATAAAAAACCTAATATTCATACTAATGGCGCATCACATGACAATGCGCCATTAGTATGACAAAGCATACTAATGGCGCATCACTGGTAAGTGCGCCATTAATATGCCATGGTTACTAATGGCGCATCCAGTGGTGGTGCGCCATTAGTATGCCAAAGCACCTGGATATACATGGCCCCTGGGAGGCATACTAATGGCGCACCCTGGCCTATACTAATGGCGCACCCGCGGTGCGCCATTAGTATACCAGATACTAATGGCGCACCAGGTGGTGCGCCATTAGTAAAAATTACTAATGGCGTGCTGTTAATGGCGCACCACAGATGCGCCATTAATGGCCATACTAGGTGCGCCATTAGTAGGGGTTTTTCTAGTAGTGCGGGGAAGACGCGACAGTGGAAGCCCGTGCAGAGAGGAGTACGAGGGTTCATTGGTTCGGCTGCGGTGTGAGGCTGCCGTCGCCGCAGGGCCTGGCCAATGGTGGGAATGGTAGGGGGCGGTGAGGCCTCCGTGGCAGCACAGCCGGCCACGGGAGGCAGGAGCATGCGGCACGACCGGCGCTGCTTTGGGCGGCTGGAGCAAGAAGACTAGAGGTTGAAGAAGCACTAGGCCGTTGGATGGGCATCGTACGGTCACTGGAGCTAGAATCGTTCATATTGACTAAGTTAACAAAGCCCTTCATCCCCGTAAACTTAGTAGGCCCACAAGTCAGCGTCCCACCAAGGTGGGTCCCAGGTAGCCGGGGGAGTATTCATTTTTTTGTGCATAATAAGTAGGCACTTCCGGTGGGTCCGAGCTGACAGCGGGGGGATCATTTTTTTCGCGAAATACGGTGGCCCGTAAGGTGGGTCCCAGTAGTCAGGGGGCAAATGTTTTTTTTTGCAAAATACGGTGGCCCGTCCAGTGGGTCCCTGCTGTCAGTTGGAGGAATCATTATTTTCCGCGTAATAAGGAGGCATTTACTTGCTGCGGCTGTGGACCCAGCTGAGACTCTCCACGTACAGTATACTTCCGATGGAAGTCGTTCCTTGACCACGTTGACCTCGCCGTGTTCCGTTGCATGCATGCGTCCATGGGCATGGTGTGTCCCCACTGTCAGCCTCTCACGTACAGTCATCTTCCGATGACTCTCGGTTGTTGACCATGTTGACCACACCGTGCCGAGCGCACCCAGACTGGAACGACCAGGAGATGGGGAAGATGGGGCAGTGGAGTTGCAGATGGAGAGGAGTGGGAAACTTCACTGGTTCGGGTGCACGGCAGCACAGACGCGGTGCCGCCCACGGGAGACAGGAGCAAGAACAGAGGTTGAATAAGGAGCACGGCTGTTGGACTAACATCCAACGGTCTAGCTGCTAGAATCATTTATTGATTAAGTTGACAAAGCCGTGCGTACATGTCCGCTTAGTAGGCCCACAAGTCAGTCACCAAATCTGACGGGTCCCAGCTGTCAACGGGATGAATAATTTTTTTTTCGCAAAACAAGGAGGCACTTCCTTCCGTGCGAAGATACAGCCGGTGGGTCCCAGCTGTCAGGTGGAGGAAATATTTTTTCCAGCTTAATAAGGAGGAACTTTCCTTGCGTGCGACCATGGACCTCGTGGGTCCCAGCCGTCAGGCTCTCCATGTATAGTCCTCTTCCAACGACTCTCGTTTGTTGACCACGCCACACCGAACGCAGCGAGGCGGTGGACAACGGCGAGGCCCCGGACGGGAACGGCTCGGAGATGGGAAAACGCGGCAGTGGAGTCGCAGATTGAGAGGAGGAGAAGAGTTATAACTGGTTCTGTTGCGGCGTGAGGCTGTAGTCTGTGGAGAATAACAGGAGGTGTCGAGGGGTGGAGGGATAGCCTGGCCAGCGGTGGGGTAGCGCTTCTCAGCGATGCGTGCTAAGCAGAGCCGCTAGCCGTCGGAGGCCGGACCAGGCGGTTCCGGCGATGCTGGAGGAAGAATATGAGAGATTGAAGGTGCATGCCGGCCGTTGGATATAAATCCAATGGCTATGGATGACACAATCATTTGTTGACCAAGTGGACAACGCTCTGCGTAGGCTTTGACCTATTGGCCCACATGTCAGCCTGCAAAAATGTGGCATATATTTAACCCATGTTTTCTAGAATGTACAGTCCATTTGCTGGGCTGGGTGAACAAATAATTTCACGTCAATGAGGCCCATTTATATTTTCTAAGAAATCCCAGCCCATTTGCATTTCCTTGAAATACACGTATTAGGTGGGCTCGTTATATATATAATGTTATGTTAGAAGGAGCAATTAATATCAAAGAATAAACCGGAGAGGCACATTTATATATATATAATTAAGAAATTAGCAAGTTATTGCTCAAAATAAAAATGAGCATGTTATTATTAAATTGGTCCTTAAAATCTTCGCAAGCTTTTGTACGCAAACACCAGGATTTTCCTTGCCTGTGAGTCAAAAACAACCAGGATTTTCCTTGCCAACTTCCGTTAAACATTTACTTTAATAAGTTAATAACACGTGGGATGTTTTTATAATGTATATATAAGTCTCTATAAAATATACGATAATAGTAATAATATAAATCTTTCCCTAATAATAAAGCACGGATTGACTCTTTGGTTTCACCGTCAGAATACGCTTCTTTCCATGAATTTACGCTTTCTGTTTTTTTCCGTTAGTTTTGATTGACAGTCCGTCCAATTGCTGCGAGGCGGTACTAAAAACTTTGTCCATCCAATTAGTCCACATCCACATTCTCTTATTGGGCCTGCATGCATGTTTTGGTCTGCATGCACGCTTCCGTATCTGTACCTTACCTGATTTTCACACATGTACTCGGAGTAATCCCACCTCGATTGCTTACATGAAAGTCTACCAGTTTATATACCTAGGAAAATTGCATATCAACAACAAGCCTCTTGAATCAACAAACACAGAATGAGAACGAAGGGAAATTGTACAACAAAACGGCAGTCCGGCGGAGGCGCAGCACGCAGATGCCTACGACGCAGCCTATTCCACACGCTGGCCACTTCTACACCACGCACGACATGGACACGAGCGTGGCGGCAGGGTGGCTTGAGGCTCGTGGTGGACCGGATCCAGTGAGGGGAAGGCCGGATTCGTCGGCTTGGAGAGGGAGGTGTGGAGGAGCATGCGGGACAGAGGGCGGAGGAGGATGGAGGCGGAATGCCGAGGTCGGGCTATGGACTCAGAGTGGAGGGGCCACGGAGAGGCCCGGGAGCCACCATAGCAGCCACGAGAGCGAGATGGGCCTATCCATTCTCGGCGGTCGTCAGCCGACTTCATGTTTCTCTGCTGATGATCCCTGACCACCTGCTGCCCGGGGTCGGCTACTGTTGTCTCAGTTTGCTTGGTAGTTTCATTCTTGGTTAAGATTAGACCTAGACATGTAGATGCAGATGGACATTGGAGGTACAGTGTTTGCACTAATGACTTGGATAAAAATATTTTTGTATGCACTCCGAGTGGGTCAGTCTATATACACTTAAATTTTCACATTCAGTTTCCTTCAGTTAGATGACAGCAAGCAGATAATGCACTCCTTTTTTCTGAAAAATATATCATAAGGGACATCTTTTGGAAGAATGACGAGCCATGTTGGCCGTAGTTGGAGTGAAAGAATTACAACTTTTTTGTGCCAAATAATCAAATATAGCACTGGTTCAGAAAAAAAAACCGAAACCATGAGAAATGTTGTTGTTGGATGTTAGTGCGCATCATATATCCTCTTGGCCATGCCGGTCATAACAGCAACAACTTTCTTCAGGCTGGTGATGCTCATATTGTCAATCATTCTCACTGTGGTTCCTGAGACAAAAACTCCTAAGGCAGTTTGGTAATTTATGATGCTATTACACCGGAGCACATGTAATGACAGACCCGGTAAAGAAGAATAGAACGTAAGTGTGTGCCATATTTTTTCCCGTTGCAATGCACGGGCCCTTTTGCTAGTACATATAATGTGGTTAGAAGGGAAAACATAAATTGGACACAACATTACTTTTATAAGAGACCTGCGTTTTATACCCCATAGTAGGCATACTAACAAGTTCACACACAAATACAACAGAAAAGGTAAACATTCATATCAAACTCAGGTTCACAGGACACGTTCATATTCATAGCCAACATTCACTATCAACAACTCAAAACATTCATATATACACAAGCTCAGCATATCTATGCATCCAAATGATTGATAGATCACACAACAATATTCATACATAATTCACAAAAAGATTCAGATATACACATGTTCAGTATGTTTATGCATCCAAATGATTGAGATCACAGCCAATATGATCCATGGACGAACTTTAATTACCTAGGGTACAGACTGGTAGATGGTGTTCAATCGGAGGTACTTCTTGCTAAAATTAGTTCTTGTACGAGTAAACTTTCGAGTACATAAGAGGCAGCACAGACAATCTGAACTTTGCTTGTAGGTTTATCCTCAAATAGTGGCCTCGTGCCGAGGGAGGTTTGAGCAACTTGGCCACTACCTTCATCCAACTAGTTTACTGGCTCATCTTGGACCTGTATCTCGCCAAAATTCTACATTGCAGACGAGAAAGGAGGCGGTTGAGAAAATGAACCACCCAAATTTTTTGTGCAGTTCAACTGAAATGGAGCATCCTTGGCGTGCAGACTGATTAAGTGCCAGATGAATATACGCGTCAACCAACTTGTCTGGAATCTTTAGACTCCATGCCATATAGTTCGCTACCATATGTGTCGATAACCAAAAGGCACAAGTTGGGACCAAAGACTGGACTGCGTTTTTCTGGGCTATGCACCAAGCAATATTTTTGGCGTTCACTCTCCTAGTACTTGGAGTTTGACAATTGGTTGACGCTGGTTGATACTCGAATGAATATAGGCACTTCTTGTCAACATCGATGCTTGTCCGAGTGAACTTTGGAGTACATAGCAGCAGCCGAAGTACCTGTCCATCTGATCATTTTGAGCAGTTCTACTGAAATCACCCGATGTAATGATTTGCCTGCGAGTTCAGGCTCCAAATTACTCCTTTATGAAATCGGCAAACAGTAGCACAATACCAAATTACCAATACATATGATAGGCACAATAATCAGGATAAAGACCAGTACCAACCTGTGTGAGGATCGTCTCACATGTAAGGTAGTCGTTACCGGAGCCCTTGAATGGCCTCAACTGAGGCCTCAGGCTTCAGCAAGATCGCCTTGGCACTGTTTATTCTTCTTCTTCTTCTTCCTCTTCATGCTCTCTTTCTCTTTCTCCTCACCAGTTGGTGAAACCAAGCACATGATTGGCCTTCTAATTCAGAATTGGTTTTGTCAATGAGGGAGTACAAGTGTACTAGTAAAAAACAACATTATTTTCTCATGGCAGTCGGAAAATAGAGATGAACACATGCATTAAATATCATTCTTACCCAAAGGAAGGTTATGGCACAAATATGGATGATGAGGATTAGAACATAGATCTCCCTTTGTGCAGTTCCACCAAAATGAACCAACCGTTCCATTCTGACATTCCAGTTAAACAGCACAAAAGTCACTTCTTTTAAGAAGAGTTTTGTGCAGTGCACCAAAAGTTCACAACAGCAACCAGGTGAATTGGATATCCCTGTTTGCACAAAAAGGCACAGACGAAACAGTAAGAGTCTCAAACAATTACAGGCAAAAACATTTGGCTAAACTTTTCATGGCTTATAACAGTGGCATGGCTTCATTTTTACCAGGGACATTAGACTAAGAACAGTGGGTGCACCAGCAGTCCAGCACCATGTACGTAAACAGGGGCATAAAGTGGTGATTCATAGTTTGTTGCCCCGAGAAACAAACATCCAAGAAACATATCTAGGTTGGTCCCATTTTTGTTCACTCTAGCCACCTACTCCTATGTGTGGATAGCAAATCTAGTCCTGGTCATACCACTGTGTATAGCATTACCCCTATATTTCCCTTTTCGACCAAGAGACCGATTGGATGACCAGTCTGTACTACTTTCACCCCCTTTCCTTCCTGTTTGTACCAAGTCCGATGTACATACTAAATTCCCCCACCCCAACTTTATTTCTTGTTTGAACCAAGTACTACAAGATTCGACTCCATGAAGTAGCTTTACCTCTAACAATAGAAAAAATGTGACGTTGGACCATCCGATCGAGAGGGGCTGAGAGGTAGAAAATGATGCACATGCAGCGACGTAGCGAGCTGGGGAAGTAGAGCTAAGGCGGTTTCGAACGAAGATATACCCGAAGGTCGTCGGGATGTGGATAGGTGGGCGGCGGGAGGCCGGATCCGCCCACAGGCAACGACGAAGGGATCAGAGGACCTCCCGCGTCGGAGCTCGGCCAGGGATAACGGTGCGGCCGGTAGTGGGTCTCCTCCCTCGCTGTCGACGACGACCTAAACTCTGCCCCTCCTCCCCTTCACCGGCGGAGGGGGATACGTCCGGATCTGTAACCAGCGGTGAGGATAGAAAGCCAGTGTTTTTTGAAGGGAGAACGATAGTGTTACTACCCCTATCTTGTTTAGATCTGGAGAGGATGAGAGTGTGTGAATAGAGCAACCCTAGCAAGCAAGCTCGGAGGCTCCGGCCTATGTATATGTAGTGGGGTAGTTTTCCTTTTTCACTCCATCAAAACAATAATTCAAAATTGTGTACTACTACATGCCAGGTCGCGTTTTTAGTTGTTGATTGTTTTTTGAGATAGATACCCGCTTGTTCCAAGTGGTGTTACGGTGTGCCAGGTCGCACTTTGTATCGTTCAAGTCTGGTACTACAAGTCCCTCCATTAAATGAACAACCACCCCCTCGTAAAAATTGTGAACAAGCCCACGGCTAAAATTAGCGGAAACATGGGTTGCCCCAACATGCATTATTATTTATATTTTCTACTCCCTCCGTCCTAAATATAAGTCTTTTTTATTAGCCACACCTAAGACAAGAATTTGTTTATTAGCAGTGAACCCCACATGTCATAGACACAAAAATTGTGGCAAGATTCCCTTAGGCAAGCCAAAGTGTGTCTAACAATTTGAGCAACTCAGGTTAGGCAAGTGTGGCAAGTGTGGGAAAAATAATGTGGCAACATAAGACAAACATAGTCACAATCCAAACAGCCCCGTAATTTTTTGTGACATGCATGCAAATTTGGTTAGTTAAATTTATAGTCAAAATTTGGCAAGGTGCATCAGATGAACACATTCAAGTATCAAAAGGAAAGTCACGACATGCATGCATGCATTGTACTCCCTCCGTTTCCAAATATAAGTCTTTTTAGAGATTGCAACAAGTGACTACATACGAAGCAGAATATGTCTACTCCTACATACGAAGTAGCCCACTTGAAATGTGTAAAAAGACTTATATCGAGTGCAGTTCTTTGATGTGTCTCGTACAAGACCAAGAAATTTGATTACTACAATGCCTTCTGCCTCGCGGACTGAGCTCCGGTGCCTTAACTGCACCTGCCTTTGGCTGCATGACAGGAGGACGAACCACCTGTTGGGCCCACCTGTCATAGATGCAAAGGCAGGAGCAGTAAGTAGAAGCTTTCGCTACACGCTATCCCTCCCGCACGAGGTGGACGGACATGCAGCAGCGGATTCGATACTGTAGAAGTAGGAGTAACATCATTGTCCGTCTTCTTGAATAGGAGAAGAGTCAAGCGCAACCCGAACATGGCAGTTGTGAACGCTCGCGTGGTGCGGTTCCTTGGAGTACTAGCCAGGCTCTTGCATGAGACAAAATTGCTATTGTTTAACAATTAAACTCCATTATCCATTGGTTGATACTCATTCTGCATAGGTCCACGCGCTTAGCACCGTTTCCTCCTAGGGTCACCAATGTTTATTTGCTAATTAATAGCATTGCATGCAATGAACTAGCCATTGCAAGTCATTAAAAGCATGCACACCTCTCATCTCTTATTGGTTGATATGTCAAGAAACAAGAAACAAGGTAGAAGTTAATGCACCGCGCCTAAGTGTTTTGGGACTATTTGGTTTTCGTAAGATGACTTATACACCTAGACGAAGGGAGTAGTATAGCCCTGTAAACTGGAAAGGAGTATTTGCCTTTCTAGAGATTTCAACAAGTGACTAGACTACACCGTGTGCAGTACTCCCTCCCTTCCGGTTTATAGGGATCAAACCTCAAATCTCATGAACCAAGGCATTTTGCGATTGGAGGAATGTATCTCGTACTTTACAAAACTACCCTAATTAAACACATGCATTAATTACGTAGTTCTCTCGTTTTCCTCTGCACCTTGGTTGCGGTGCACAATATTGAGCACTCCTATATGACTAGCCGCTCTATCTACATGCGGGACATTTCAAAGCATCCGGGCCCGCGTGCCATCCACCAAATCACAATGAGGTGCTACAGTCGAGACTCACCTGTAACCCCGGTGTGGCCATCATGACCCGTCATATCACAAAACCCACATCTTTACCAGCAGTGGTAAGGTGGCCTCCAAGTTGGACTGGACGAAGCAACCATCATTTCACTGGAACGCTCGTTCAAGCCCTTTCTTCCCTTCCTTGAAGAAAACCTCACTCCAGGCTACTCACTTCTGCCATTTTTCTTCTGTACCGACGAAGGAAAGGTGGGCGAATCAGTTATGCTGCTATATTTTCATTCCAAGAATCTTCTTTTTGCGAAGCACCGACCGATTCTCACATCCTATTCTTTTCCCGTTTTCATTGCGATTGTGGTTTCCTTTCGATTGCTTTTTGTTTGTCAGTTCATTGATGGATCCTGGAGCACTAGGCAAAGAGTTGCCGGCGGACAACCCACTGGAGACAGCGATCTCCAGGAAGCGAGCATCGACCAACGAGTTGACCATGTTGGCGGGCCAACCCATGGAGACAAAGAACTCCAAGAAACAAGCACTGGCCAAAGAGTTGAGGACTTTGGCGGACGAACTCCTCAAAGGAAGTTCGAAGAACAGCAAGGGCCCCACCGTGCCTACCCCAGGAACTCTGATTGCCACCTATGTGAGGCTCAAGACCGAGTTTGAGGAGATAGTCACCGTTGAGAAGCAGTATTCCCCTGGCAAGGTGATGGCCCCCAT
>NC_041392.1:275448642-275456566 GCF_002162155.2 Triticum dicoccoides | reverse complement strand
AATAATGGCTTATTACCATAGTTGTGGTTTTTGATTATTTGCAATGTGCTTGCTAATATGTTAGGGTTGTGCAGGTGCCGGTGGACCTCCTTTATGATTCCGATGTCATGGCCCGTCCTGTTGGCATCGCCCCGAAGATCGATTCTGATGCCGCTGTCCATCCTGTGGACATCGCCCCAGAGATCGATTTCGATGTCGCGGTCAGTCCTGTGGACATCGCCCCAGAAATCAATTCCCATGCCGCTGTTCGTGCTGTGGTCATTGCCCAAGAGATCGATGACAAGAAATAGTTGGTCGCGCTAATCCTTCAGGGTAGTTTGCATTTCCCTGTGTTTAATTACCAGAACGATGCATGTTATCAAGCCATCTTAGGGCTAGTGCACTGTCTTGTGTGGGCGGATCTTGCTACTTTTGTTTGATAGAGAATCATGCGATGAATCATGCGAACCCTCTCCGAGTTATGGAAACAGATGTATCCTCACCAGCTTTTGATGTAATATATGGCATGCTTAGATGTAAGTTCGAACTATTTATCATATCAGCAGGGCTTGTTTGATGATTCTTAGTGTTAGTAGGCTAGCTACTGTGCGAGCTATAGTACTTGCAAAACACTCACCGAAGAGAAATGTTAGGGCTGATGAGCTCGTGGTACGCTTATACTTATCCCTCGTCGATCGACCAATAGCCCTAGCTCCTAAAATTGTAGGCTTAGCGATCGATCAGAAAATTGTCGACATACATTCAGGCCTCATTTGGTTCATAGGGTAGGAAAATCGTAGAAAAAGTACAGAGAACGCGCAACACAAAATCATAGTAATGCAGAGACGTACTCCCTCCGTTCCAAAATAGATGACCTAGGCGGGCTAGTTTGGCCTAGTGGGTTTCAGTGATATGACGTGGTACAATGTCGTCGAGTCTTCGCGTGTGGTAGCAGTATTGCGGGTACAGTAAGTTTTCTTGAAGAAGCGGAATTCAACGAAGTCATGATGGTTCCTTCGTCCGAACAACTTACAGTGGGAAAGGTTGGGCATGCGATACGACCGGGGTAGACCAGGATAATTTTGTGCATGGCAGGTGGACCAGGATGGTCGACGTCCCACATGTCGGCGAATGAAAGTATTCCTTCCGATATAGAGGACCAGCAACGAGTATTCATCGTTTATTTTTTATGAAAGCTATTGTCTCCACTATTACGACGGAGGATTGTGAAACATGACAGCCCAGTGAACTTGGCTTGTGCACCACTCCCTCCTTCCTCATGTAATGCCCAGGTTACAGCTTTTTCTCACTTTCTCTTTATCTATTACTCTCAAATGTTTTTTACCTTTCTTTTTTAAGACACAATTGTTTTTATGCCTTTTTTTAGAATTATTTTTTTATACCTAGGAGCACGTGTAGAGACGGGCTCTTGCAGAGCCCACTCCTTGACTTTGGCAATGCCTCTCTCTCCTCCACATAAGGAGTACTACTTGCTATGCATGCATGCGGTGGGCAGCTGGCGTCTTGAGGGGCTAGGGCGGTGAGAGCGGGCTCCGGAAGCGGTCCGGACTCCAGCATGGCCCACCTCACATTATCACCATATATTTCTTGGAGTCCGTGCGCGGCAGGTGGGCGATCTCTTCTCCCTCCCCCGTTTCTCTCTTCTCAGCCGACGCCCACCGAGCGATTAGATTTCGGCTATCGACAGTTTATTCAATTACGGTCCCACATGTCAGTGAAACTGCAAGACAACGCGTGTCCCCTCTGGTGAGCGGCGTGCGAGCCGGACTGTCGGGGTTGTGACGCGTACGAGTCGTAAGTGTGCCGCCTTTTCCTTTAGAACTTGCGAAGCGTAACATTTTCGCGCGATCGATCGATAGAAATCCAGAACAAAATGACGAGGGCGGTGCTTTACCGCTCGTTAGGCGGGCTAGTTCGAGTGATATGACGTGCTACAGTGCCGTCCACTTGCTCCATTTTTACGTAAGTAAGAGTTTACACACTTACGCAGGAGGAGTGCGAAACACCGCGGATCTGATTTTGATCGAGGGATAACTGTTGTCTTGCAATTTCACTGCGGCGCCCGACCACCATGTCCGGCCATGAACCCGAGAAAGCCGGCCATTGCCTTTGCCTCCTCCTCATCCGCCTCGATAAGCTCCTCCTTTGGAGCACAGGGTTATGAAGATTTTCGCCTCCACATCGCCGTCAAGCGGCTAATCGGCCGCCGATGTTTACCCCACCAAGCTTGGCGTCGACTGAGTGGTGTAGCGGTGGCCTTCCCGGGACCAGAGCGGCGGCGACCTACCATGTACTACTCTTCCGCACTGCCGGCTGCGCCCGCGCACGCGTGCCGGCTTCGTGGTTGTGGCGGCGGAGGGCGGCCCAGGGGGGGGGGTCTCCTTTGTTTGCTCCTGCGACAGTACGTCAAAGAGAGCTTTGGAGCGCGCCCGGAGCGGAGCTGCCGATGTACCTCGTCTGCTCCTGTGACAGTACGTCCAAGAGACCTTCGGAGCGCCAGGAGGCCATGGTTGATGTGGTGCCGACAGAAGGAAGGGACCGGAGGAGAATAAGTGTGGGTCTTTGGCTATGGCTGGGAGCTGGGGCTCAAGTTAATATAGCGGGCGAATGGCAATGAGCCGCGACAGACGGATGGACAACTGGCGCTGGAGTAGGTTCGTCGGGCATGAATGCAGACGTTGCTTCAGTGACTTAACTGCAGATGCATTTGGGTTACTGACATGTGGGCCCAATGGGCATCTGGCCCGCATGTCAGTGACACACCAATTGCACTTGCAGTTAAGTCCGGTGAATGCGGCATTGACATTCTGGAGAGACGGTGACCGTTTCAGGCGGGAAGCGCGCGCTAGCGATGGAAGGGGTTTCGGTGTGCAGTGGCACTAAGATCGGTCACTCATGATAGTACATACTCCGTACCATACTACTATAGTACCCATATACATGAGCAAGGCGGTCCGAGTATGACCGTTGGTGTTGAGCTAGATGAATACATGCTCGGCGTTCATGTAGGCCTCCATCAAACGTCTAAACAGTAATGTCAGGCACCACCAGGGCGTGCAGGTGATGGGCTCGCCGTTTGCGTTGCGCCATGAGCAGGACTTTGATTTAGAGGGCGACGTGCATGCATTAGCATGCTTTGACAGCGTGAGCGTGAGTGTCTGACGCAAAGTATTTCATTTACATTTGGCTGACGAGGGTGCATTGCATCGCGAGTCTGTGGTTTGATTCCCCACATACGCATAATTTTGGTTTTTACAGTATTTCTTTCTCCATTGACAGGTAGGCCCGCGTAGATAGATAAAGAACATGAGCTGATGAGGCGCATGTGGACTGTTTGACTGGTCAACCAGACAAATACGGAGATATACGCTGAGTCAGTGACCGTATAATCAGCATATCTCGTATACAATGATCAAAGTGAGCTATCAAGACAAGTTCGATGACCGCCAATGCATTTTACTCGGTAATAAATGACCAGGATTGAAGGAGAATCCAAATTTGCTTCGTCTTCTGTCCTTGAGCTCTTGACAAACCAATGCATTATACGATTGTCCGACCACTTCACCCCAGAGCTCTCACCAAGCGCCGTTCATGCCACCGCGCCGCACACTAACAGGTAAGGTAGCAATGGCATCACGCCGTGCCGAGTTCCTCGCTGCCCATCACTGCACACAAAATGGTAGGGAAGCGATGGCATCCTGCCGTGCCGAGTTCATTGCCGCTCACCTCACAACTATGTGGTAGGAATTTGAAGATGCCAAGGCCGAATGGGCGGTAGAGAAAGAGGCGGCCAAAGCCGCATATAGGGAGCGGAAAAGTCAGAAAGCACTCAAGAAAAGAGAGGCCCGCCGCTGCAAGAAAGAAAAGGACGCACGCGTTGCTACGGAGAGGTCGGCGGGGATCCAAGCATGGTGGGGTGTCACGACAAAGCCGGGAAGGAGAACAACGGCGTCTGGCCAGCATGTGAGAAGTAGTAGTACTAGTAGTTAGTGTGTGTGTCTGTGTCTGAGTACGAGCATGTACCAATACTACTAGTTACTACTGTACTTTTTAGAGCAAATTACCAGTACATTAGCCTAGACTAAATGAAAAAATTCCTATCATAAGCATCAAATGTCATCTCTTTCTCTATAGGAATTGAGATGCATGTCATCTCACTTCCTATGATTTTCATATTCCTATCCTATGAACGAAAGGAGGCCTCTGTTGGAGTAACTACTGTAGCTAGTAGTACTACTGGTATAGTAGTTTTTTCAAGAAGCAGAATTCAAAGAAGTCATGATGGTTCCTTCGTCCGAGCAACTTCAAAGTTGGAAGTGGGCCTGTGATTTGACGGCTCATTAGTCATTGTTACTGCGGTGCGACGACCTGGGTGACTCTCCCTTGGAGTTCTGCGTGCATGGCAAGTGGACCAGGATGGTCGACGTCCCACATGTTGGCGAACGGAAGTATTCTTTCCGATATTGAGGAGCAAGGAAACTGCGTGGTATAGTATCACTGCTGATTGGTTCGCAAAAAAATAGTATCACTGCCGATTTATAATTAGTATTTTTTATTTCTGATGAATGCTAGCATTTCAACTCTTACAACGAAGGGTGCCAAACACGGCACGTGCTGTATGTCCCACACGTCAGCGAAAGGAGTGGGACATGAATAGCATGGTAGAGCCCAGCGTAAAAAAACAGCGTGGTAGAGCATCTCCACTTCTTCCACTTCCGGGTCGGAGACCACACGTAGTAGTACTTAGTGGTATGAACGATACAAAGTGCGACCTGGAGAGAAAGACACGTCTAGTTGGAAGGTCTCAGGGCATACACGTAAACAAATATAAAAGTTAATATGTGCCTCCAACTAATATAGTAGTAGTAGAGTACTTAGGCACGTACTCCATAACATCACCGTGCATTTCACGTACAACATTTAGTGGTAGTACATAGTAAGAGACAAATGCCGCCCAAGAGTTCCCTTCTCGACCTACTTTTGGGTGTTTGGTAGAGTGTATGGAGGGTGCATGAGTCCACACTAGTTTAGCACAAATACACTAGAAGCATGCATGAAGAGAGCATGCATGAAGAGGGGTGTTGAGTTGAGCATGCATGAAGAGGGAACAACTATGCTGAGACGAGAACACAACCAAACACACCCTATATGCCACGCATGTTCATACCATTTGTGCCTTTCTACTTCACTTACTACGCTACATTACTCAGGTTCGTACGTCCACTCCTGGATACATGTCCGTCTCGTAGTTCCAGTCCCACGTGTTCTTCATATAGATGGAACGATCCTTGCATAACACGTGCACCTTGATGCTAGATGTCTCGCGTGTTGGCAAAAGGATGAACAAAGCTCACGTAAAAAATAGAGTGGAAGAACATAGATTCCGTACGGCCGAGAAGGAGCAAGGAACCTCGTGGTGGAGCGTCTGCACTCATAATATTTAATATTATTCAGCGATATAAAATTAACCAATCATCTCCACAGTGGACTGGAAGAGTACGAAACACGGCAGCCCAGTGTAGTTACATCATACTAGTACATGGCTAACCCACGCTATCACCCTATTTCTTGGCTTCCGTGCAACACCTATCTCCAGTAATCCAGCAGCCCGTATCGCTTCTCCCTCCTCGTCTCTATCAAAGTGCGGCGGGCTGGCGTTTCTACTGTCTATTGAGGTCGGTTAACTATCACATGTTAGCTACATGCCAAGAGCATTCTAAAAAAATTCCTTTCACGTTTCGTTTTCAAAAAGAAAAAAATCCTTTCACGTACGAATTTGCCTGTATGCTTTCAGCAACTTGCATGTCCTATACTGCTCCTGTTTGATACTCTAACTTAGCTAGAGGTTAGACTAACTCATGACTAACCCTGAACTAACTGTAGCCAAAGAGGTGTTTGGGTGACAGGGTTAGATTGACAATAAATGCACTTCATGGAGAGAGAAAAAGTGATTTTTCAGTGGTCCTAATGAGAACTATCTCCAGTTAGCACCTCTTGGGTGGGATAGTTTTTTTTGGTGGGTTCGGTGCAACTTGCTCCAATTTAAACCCTCATGCTTGGACACTTTAGGGCTATTTGAGCCCCAACTAGCTCAAACTAACTCTAACCCATGGTCCCTGTTTGGATCATGGGGTTAGAGCTAGTTTGGGTTAGTTGGAGGCTCAAATAACCCAAAAGTATCCAAACAGGGATGGTTAGAGTGGGTTAGTTTCATCTAACCCAACTATCCCGATGGAGAGATGCTTATTTGGGTTAGAGTGGGTTAGAAAATAACTCTAACTCTAACTGTGTTAGAGTATCCTTGGATCCAAACAGGGCCTATGGCCAGTCTCGACGCGGAGCAGTCGCGTGCATTGGGAAGCGGCGCTCTCTCGGCCGTCGCGCCACTTCAAAGCCGGCGCCAGTGAGAGGTCGCCTCTACTCTGGCCGGGCATTAATGCAGCACTGACGCTCCAGGGCGACGCTGACCGTTTCACGCGAGAAGCGCGCGCTGGCATGGGAGTATAGGTTTTGAACCGTTTCAGGTGTAGTACTGGTAGTTTGCAAAACTACTCAATTATTGCACTCAGTTTCCTAAGAAATTGTGGTAAAAACGTTACTCCACAGCCCGCTTCCCTTCTCCTTCCTCTTCCACCGCCCGCGCATGTCCGCGGGAAGCAACCGGTCAACCCTTATATAGGAGTGCTAGCACAAAAAGATGCATGCATGACCACTAAAATTTCCATATTAAAGCGCCGCTCCGGCGGGAGTATGGCATATGTTGTTACCTTCGGCCGGCCCATGGCTACCGGGCGACGGTGACCAGAGAAGAGGCGGTGGGAGGGGAATGAATGCAGCTACTGTTTGGGTTCGCCTTCCGGCTTAAATAAATGCGCAACACCACGTGTACCCGCGGGTGCACAAATTGTAACATACGTGTCTTCTTAAGTGGGCGTCACGTGACTGGTGTGTTTGTGAGAGAGATTGTGAGAGACAGAGTGCGTGTGTGCAACTCTACTCTTCGGACATGTACTCAACCTTTTGCATCGGGATATAAGTATAATGGTATTTACTTTAGCTAGTGATTTACGTGGCCATGTTAATGTGGTTGTGTCAAAAAAATGTCACTTCCTGCTCGTGATTTGCGTTATATAATTACAAGCAAGATTCTCGTGCATTGCAGGGAACATCAATATGCATTTTTTTTAAAAACACCTGTTGTGATTGGCCCATGCAGGAGTAATCCCATGTGTAAAAACTAATGATATCTTGAGAATTTTATCCGAAAACTGGTATCTTGAGAATGTCATCGAAAAAATGAAAGATGAGAGATAAGGCGAGGAGGAGTGGGGCGTGGTGGTGACTGGTGGTCAGAATGGGCGGAGGCATGGGGATGGACGGCGCCGGCAGGCGGCAACTGCCACCATGCATGCTAGATTGTTCCAGAGACTTATTCCTTTTTTAATTGCTGAGCAATGAGGTTGCTAGAGATAATGATGTGGAGAGAGGTGCGGGTATCTTTTGTAAAATTATCATAGTTTGCTTTCTATCCTCAGATATAGATCATACGGTCTGTATTACAAGATGGCAGGCACACCATCACTGCCAACTCGTTTTTTTATAAGTGTACAGATGATAAGTTTGCTGACTACTAAAGTAAAGTAGAATTTGTCCATGTTATGCAAGTAAATAAAGGTGATTGTTTATCATACGGGTAAGGTTGGATGAAGGGTGGTAGGAACAAATGCTCCGCCTAGAGCATGTGTGTGTGAGATGGATTCTTAGTGTGTGTGTGTGAGAGAGAGAGATGGAGTCTTAGTTTGTGTGTGTGTGAGAGAGAGATGGAGTCTTAGTGTGTGTGTGTGGGGGGGGTGCGTGCATGCGTGCGTGCGTGTGCGTGTGTGTGTGTTTTTGTGTGTGTGTGAGAGAGAGATGTAGTCTTAGT